>NC_050523.1:11118344-11121539 GCF_002922805.2 Oryzias melastigma | reverse complement strand
CAGCTTAAATACCCTGTAAGTATTGTAGTATAAAAGGAAGTGTTACTAAAGTGAAATTATATTCATACCGAGCAGCAAATTCGATTAGAATAGTTGTTTTTTTAAGAGACAATGCAATTTATAAAACACAAGTAAAAAAGTCATTATCATCATGCTGATGCTCATGCGCGACAATGTCTGTTATCGCTGTTCTCCATATATACTTCTCTGTTGTGTCCAAGAGTCCAACTTTATGTTTCTGTCTTTGAACAGCAGGCGAGGTCTACCTCCCTTCCTATCAACATGTAGGCAGCTGATCCAAGCTGATTTTTTCACTGTCGACCAAAAATGAGGTCGATCAGCGCTGTCCTTGGTAACCCTGCAAGCTTTTGCAAGTAGTGCTCTCTCGGAGAGTTAATAGTAAACATGGGCCGGCAAGAAGACTTCAAGAAAGGTGCAACTATTAGTCCCTGCAGCTGATGGCCGGAAGGTTTCGGAAGATCCGTTTACCGACCGCACTTGATGCCTCCACATTTATATGATTTTTTTTTCTGGGTTTACATCCTTAGACTTTGATTCTAACAAGAATCTATACCACAAGGCAGCACTTGTGCAACTATGCAAGCCAGGGGTATTTAACTCCCTGGGGTATATATGTGAAGTATTTACCCACAAATGAAAAAGTCTGAATTAGATAAAAGGCGTATTTTCTCTTGTACTCTTGGCCTTGATGTAAAAAAAAAAAAAAAAAAGCAGTGCAATACATTAATAGGACAGCACAGATGTACACAGCTGGTACTGGCATAAGATAAAGGCTAACCACGTGTTCCTGCAATACAAACAAACAGGGATACACACAGCTAAGAACAATGGATACATCAGAGAAGTATGCATAAGAAACAAAAGTTCATGTGAACATTAAAGGTGCACATTTAGTGCTGACAGGTGTATGTACTGATTTTAGATGTTTAGTGAAAGCTTTGTTTAGTTTCTACAATATCACTGGAACCTCTCACAGACCAGACTGACTGACTAACATAGCCTTTAGTAGCAAATGCAGTTTATTTTAAATACGTAAATATACATTTTTTTCTTTAAACAAAAATGACTTGTACTTGGTAAATTCAATGTCACAACTGCCATCACATGATAAATCTAGTCAAGTCAAACCCAATTTTGTCATTGATGATCTTAGCAGCCATGTGTAATTACAGTAACACTTTATGGTAATTCACATTTGCCGCTATGGCTTTGTTCTGGGAATTCTTCCATGTGCAAACAAGAAGAGCCTGAGGGAGAAAGAGCAGCACCAAAAGACCCCAGAGTACAGAGCAAAGAAGTGTCAATTATAAATGTGACAGTGATTGGGTTTGACTTGCTTTGAAAAGCAGAAGTTGGGGGTGAAAGTGGGTTGGAAAGCAGCTGATGGGGAAGTGACATGTAACACAAGAAAACTCTAGAACAGAACAGCTCTAGAACTATATAGAATAGAATCATGGAGTTATCCATTGACTAACCATTAACTTCATGAGAACTGGAGTGAGTGACTCCTCCCCTCCTCATGTTCCTAACAGGAAGTGCCCGTCGGTCTCAAAAATCCTATAGACTCTAATAGAGAAATAAACAGATTTTAATCCGTTTTTGATTTGTATTTATAAGTTCAACCTTTCTAGCTTTGCTTCGTTTTTAAACATTTTTGTTAATCCATTTTTTTTTTTTTCAGAAAAAATGTCGGCAGTGCAAATTATTCACTATAAATTGGCCAATGAGATGCTTCATAAAGAGTTTGTGATATCATTCAAAATGTTAGACAGATTCTAGCCCTCTTTAAGTTGTAAGGGCGTGGCCTTCCAACAAGCTCACTCCTGATTGGTGAGAGTGGTTGCCACAGCAATGATGACTCAGACAATCATTGCTTACTGATAAAATCTGTTGCAACATAGCGACATCCATATCACCAAAAAATGTTGACATAATTGACTTAATGTCATTGGAACCAAAAGCAAGTCATTTTATTTAGATCACGTCACACTCACTCGGTCCAGTTCTAAAATACAGTCAGGTTTAGGGTAAACGATAAGCTGATTCATCAGCAGTCTTTTTTTTTAACCAATTTTACTGGAGAATAAATGTATTCACTAAGTTTTGATTTCAGTCCTTGTTTTTTTGTTTATGATTTTCTTTTTTTAATTTTTTTTATTTTACGTTTTCTCTGTAAGTTTTCTCTGTATGTTTTCAAATTTTTTTTATCATACAAACTGCGTAAAAAGTTTTCTTTACATGATCTAAAAATATTCCTAAAAATGAAACTTGCTCTAAGATGTTCCAAAGAATTAAAATAAACAGACATAAACAGAAAAGCTGATACTATTTACAGAATATATAGTTAAAAAAGAACTAAGAGAAAATGCAAACCTCAAAGATATCAGTTAAATTAGGATGCTTACATGTCTGTAGTCATGAAGGAAGGAAGATAATCAAGAAAAGTCTCGTATATTAATAAAAAAAATAATAATAAAATAGAGGGAGAAAACAAGCAAATCTTAAAGTTCATACATGAAATTTATCTGATCATCCTTAATTTTATGAAACGTTGTTTTTGCTGGTTTTAAAATCTGTAGACAGCAGCACTGCTGTTCTGTATTTCTTGGATGAAATTGACATATCTTATTTCCGTAAAGATATTACTGTCTTAAAGCATCAATACCCTGCACTTGTATTAGTTTTTACAGAAAATGTGATTTTATTTTAGAAATCTACCAATAGTGAAGCACAAATATTTTTTATTTCTGCCATGGCAACATGAAGCCTAGATATCAAACCTAAGAATTCAACTACATACTTAGTAATGTGTTGACCCTCATCTTTTTGTGTACAGAAACTTGTGCCTGTGATCCAAGGAACTGCTCCATCATTTGTAATCCTGTCGTCACGATGCTGACAGCCAGCGCCTGAAGGTAAAATATGAGGCTGCCATTCAGCTCACGTACCTGTTCCACTTCCAGCTCCCGATTCTCGGTGGGGAGACGGTAATACAGAAATCCTTTGTGTTGATGTGTGCACACGGATTGAAAAATCTAACTGTAGTAGCTTTGCTAGTGCACTGCTCAGGGACATCATTTTGAATAGCTATATAAGCTATGAAAGTCTCCAGGTGTGATATCCATGCAAGCAGTACCACTGAATTGGATTCTTAAATCTTAGGACCATTGTGAC
>NC_050523.1:11100021-11118247 GCF_002922805.2 Oryzias melastigma | reverse complement strand
AACAAAGGCGAACATTTATTATTCAATATGAAAATAATGGTTAGATTATCCCAAAAGTACATAATATGCTCCAGCTTTAAAAAACAAAATAGTACAATATTTGGATTTATGTACATATTGGAGCATTAAGCAAAAAGTAAAGTATAGCAGTGTGTATTAGAACATGGCTTAACAGATCAAAGTAGTAAAAACCAGCTGCAATATTTTATTGGAACATTAAAGAAGATTTTTTCTGCAATGTTGAAAAAAGTAAACAACATTAATCTTCTTTGTCAACTTTTTTTGTGTGTGCAAGGTTCTCTATAGGGCCAAACATCATTTACGCATTTCTAATTCTAAAGAGTAACTTCTTTTGAATTTAGTATTGTGTTGGAAGTTTTTTTTTGTTTGCAGATTATATAAAAAAAATAGTGAAGTTTAAATGAAAGTTTCACAACATGACACACCAAATACGTTTCATTTTCTCTTGAAGTGTTATTACAGAGAAGTGATGTTGACTGCTCTTATTTTTATACCAATGTATTTTAATTAGCTAGACTTCACTTATAAATCCATTTTCTATTTCTCTGAAAAGAAGCTTAATAGATTAAAAATACTATTGTGACCTAAAACAACAACAAAAAGAAAAGCAATTGTTAATAATTGTAAAGTTGTTGGTAGCTTTTTGTTCAAAGCCTTTTTTTTTGATTGTTACAAAAAGATCATCAAAAAAGAAGTGGCTTTCAGAGGATAAGGACAAAAGATTTTTGGAAATACATGTAAAACAAAATCAACAAAAAAAATCGTATTTTTTAATTTCAGAATTGCAACTGCAAAGAGAATAAGGCGAAAGATTGTATTTGGTTTTTAGAATATTTTTTAACAAAACGCAACATATAAAATAATGGTTTAAGTGTTATATTCTGGTAACATTAAAGAGTAATGCCTCATTTTTAGAAGCAAAAAATGTGCACCAAACAATTCAATAACACAATGGCAGGAAAAAGCACACACACACACACACACACCCCCACACACTCTCAAATGTTACAAACATATCTGTTGGAATTGCTATGAGGAGGAGAAGTGTATATTATGAGCCAGTGTGTTTTGTGTGAATGTATGTTAGTGTTGTGTCATCTTTTACTGTCAAATTAGTTTTGTTCAGTTTTCTTTGCTGATTTCCATTCTTCCATTCTTGTTTGAACCTGGAAACGAGTACCTTCTCGAAATTTCAAATAAATAAATAAATACATTTCTGTCACGTATACTATTTGTGCAAAGGTGAGCTGACACCTGTGCTCAGGTGAGTGTTTATGTTTTACTGAGTGCCCGGTCATCCCCACACCAAGACCCCCACCGAAGCCCCCCCTCGACACCCGGAGGGGATAGCAGATAGAGGAGATCCACCTGCCGGGCAATCACGTCAGCTTCCCAGACCGGGGCCAGCAGGACCCACACAGGGGGTCACAGGAGCACAGAGATTGAAAGCTCCAGCCCAGCCAGAAGAACAGCCCCACTGCTGCACCAGGGGGCCCGGCTGGTGCACAAAACAATTCAATAACACAAAGGAAGGTAAAAAAAAAAAAAAAAAAAAATCACTGGAACAACTGCTAAAGTAAAACACAATGCCATGACAAAATGACACCTAGGCTATGCTAATCTTCAGATAGCTTACTCTGCACTCTAAATACTCCATGGGTAAAAAATAACCTCTAGTGAATTGTTTTCACCCCAACTCAGGGGTTCAAAAGTAATTTGACTTATTTTGGGTTATTTTAGCTAAAGAAAAAGAAAAAAAAAAACACTCAAGGAAAAACTTGAATTGTGTTAAATTGAAACCATCATAACCCTAAATATTATAATTACCCCAAAACACTAACATACATTATATCCAAATATGAATATTCCTAGAATTGTGTTGAAGAAGTAACTTTTTCTTAGAGTGTGCTGGTATCATCGCTTCTCACCATTCATGGTGGGTTTCACTCTAAATTTGACATTGTAGTGTACAGCATGTGGAAGGGGAAAGAATGAAAACATTTTAGAGCAAATGTCCAAGATGAAACAACAAAGATCCAGGAACAAATCAGGAAGATGATTCCAAATGATGATATGCTTAGTGGTTGCCTCCAGAAAAAACTTCATAACACAACTCCCCCCACACGCTTTGTACCACCAACCAACAGAAGCTGTGTCTGTTATCAAACCAATGGCTGAACCAAAAGGATTACATATAATATTGTGAAAGTGAAAATCTGTTTTTTCGACTTTATTTGAGAAAATGAGATTTGACTAAAATGCCAGCCTTGAAAAAGAAAATTAAGCATAGAAGTCCGTAAACTGTCCCAACAAATCTTTTTGTAATGCGAAAGCTAAAATAAACACTAAGTTGCTAAATGAGTAACCCCACCCAGAAGTTGCAGATTTGACTGCATGTGATTACTCATCTCGTATATGCAAAACTGTTTGCTTTTTTATGTGAGCAGTAGTTTACTATGACGAGCACTGAGACTTGAATGACTATTTTGAGCCTGCATAAAAGTCCTGGAATTTAGCAGCCATTTCACCCATTATTCATCATCTAAAACTCTGTCCTTTTGGTCGATTTGGCTCTGACCATTGCTCACTGACCTTGGAAATGGAGGTGAAGTTGTCCCTTTATTTCTGACATGTTTGTTTCTGTCTGAGGGAGATTTTATCCACTGTGACTAAAGTAATCTGATTAAGCAGAAGCCGTGGTCTTGAGGACAGATTCAGTGAAGTGAACCAAATTCACAGAGCAATGCTGGAGTGAATTCAAAACAACATTATTTTGCATGAAAAGGCATTTACCCTTTTTTGAAAACAACTAAGACAAGTTCATAATTGGGCCAAAAAAATGACAATAAAAACCTCAGTTGTTCTTAATGGAGTAACAAAAATCCTGTTTCCTACTGGTTATATGCAAAATGGTGTCATTTGGAAAAGTACATAAAAAAAAAGTTTGAATTGATGATTGTTAAGTTTTTAAATGCCAGAGACAAGAACCATGCAAGTTCTGAATTTTTATGGGACATGGGAGGATATACTGTATATATATATTTTTAATACTACAGTAAAATGCAGTAATCTTTAAAATATTGATTTCCTATTTTTTTACAGTTTTTCTGTGGAAAGAATTGATTAAATCATAGAATCAGAATAGGACATATAATGTCTTGGGAGCAACTTTTATTTACAATTTCTGCATTATGAGGCACACAAGCCTTTTTTTTTTTCTTCATTAAATTTATGTATTTATTTATTTTAAACAACAGTGTGTGCCTTGTAACCCAGAGTCTCTTATAGACTATTTGGATAGTTCTGGTTGTGCTCACTGATGTTGAAGGAATTTTCAGAGATACGGTGGTCTGTCAAACAAGTTTATTGTGAATATGCCAACATGTAGCGATGTCAGACTGTTTTATTTTTTCCTGTTATTAACAAGGTTTGGAGTTAGCATAGTCTCAGTAAATTTTGTTTTAGCGATAGTCAGTTTTTTTAAATTTTCAAATAAGATTGGGAATTGCAGGTATTGTGAATCCAGTAACGTGGCTAATGTGGCTAACATGTAGTGGTGTCACACTGTTTTTTTCTGTTAATAATAAGGCTGGGAGTTAGCAAATTCACAGTAACTTTTGTTTTAGCTGCATCAGTCAGTTTTTTTTTTTTACATGTTGCAAACAAGATTGGGAGATACAGGTTTTGTGAATACGCTAACGTTGCTAACGTCTAGCAGTGTTGGAATGTGTTTCTTTTTTATGTGTTATTAATGAGTTTATGAGTTAGCATAGCCATTGTAATGTTTGTTTTAGCAGTAGGCTATCCGACTTTTCAGTTGTTGCGACAAGGTTGGGCGTTACTGTATTAGTGAGTACGCTAACGTGGCTAATGTGTCATAAACAAGTTCTAGAATTAATGTGCTTGCTGTTGCTAAAGTTCGAATGACTGTTGGACTTAAATCTGAATCTTTTGTCTTGCTTAATGCCCCTTATAGTTTGAAGTGTCTTATATGTGACGCAAGTCCAAAAATAGACCATTTGCATTGTTGGTGCACCTTATACTGCAATCTGGTGTGTCATGGACAATGTGGTATTACAGTCATTGCTCAATCACGTAGTTAATATTTGGTCAAACCTTACAGTTTATATACTATTTAAGGGTGTAAATTGCTGCTATTTACTGTGACTCATATTAAGTAGATGTTTATTAGCAGGTACACATCTACAATAAGCCATACTTTATCATTATTAAAATCACTGCTAACCATTCTGAAAAGGGTCATGGATTAAAGTAATAAAAATGATGACATATCCAATCTAATGGCAAAAAATGAATGATACAAAGTTGCTTGAAAAAAAAAATATATATATATATATAAAAAACTTTCACCTTCATTCCAGAAAAAAAAAATCCACAATGGAAAAATAAAACTTTAGACTAAATCAAACCAAAGCAAAGCCTCCTGTGAATGTAAACACTCCCTATTCTTCTATGTTCCAATTTTCTTTTCATTTTTCTATTTTCATAGTAGTTTGGGGTTTTTTTGGGGCAAAAGCTTTTGGCCAAGTTTTCACAACCACTCCACCAGAACGCACCTGATTGTGAACTGTAAAACCACGCTATCAAACTCCTTTGTCGTCCTGCGTGTGTGCTCTTCACTTTGTGCTACAAACACACGTTTCGAGGCTTTACCAGCATTATCAGCACTCTTCCATAAAATCCATCAATTCATCACCCTGCGGCGGGGTTGTGTGAAGGTGCAGACATGTTTATTTGTGCTTTAGAATGTAACCGAAGTGAATTAAGTTTTATGCCCCTGATTTACTGCATCTACTTTCTGATCAATTCTGGCTTTTGAAGCAGGAGAGAAGAGCTCCATTTGAATGCTCTGTTTACAACTAGACACAAATGTAATAGCTTAGAGGGCCTTAAGCAATAAATCAGTTTTTGCAACCCTTGCATTTGTAAAGGTCTAGTACCATCTGCTTGATAAATTAATATTCCTAAATTACTTTATTTTGTTTTAGCCACGCATTTTAGCTGTCAGGCTTATTTTTTGTAGATCCACTTACAGGCCTTCATGTCTGGTGGGTCTTATGTGCTAAAAAAGCAGGAATTGTGGTTGTAGGATTTATAGGGGATTGTGTTTCAAGGGAATAAGGGTTGGACAAAGTCTGCTGGTAAAAGCAGAAAAATCCAGGAGGGCATAAATACAAACTGATTTTAAACAAGGTAGATAACCAGGACGTACTGATGTTAAATAGGCGTAATAAGACTGAAGAAGAGAACAGTGGGTTTGGTGAGATACAGAAGAGCTCATAAAAATAAATAAATAAGCACCTAAAAATAAAAAGATATGATTTGATCAACAAATATCCACATTTGATTGAAAAAAATGTTGTTAAAGGATTTGTCCCAAACTAGGGCTGGGTTGATAAAATTGATCAATTGATTTGAATTGATATTAGCTTAATAGATCAATATTTGGATCCATAAAAGTAGAGATCGATGTAACGCATAAAGCTAAAGTCTGCTAGCTTGATGCAAACATAAAATGAGATTTCCTTTTGGACGGCTAATGCTAACGCTCCGTTGACCTAAACATACATTGCTGACTAAACGAACATCTTTCACAGGCATGAATTTTACAAACTCTAAATGAAATGTTTTTAAATTAACCATTTGTGGCCTAAAACAGCTTTTCGCTCAAAGTTTCTTCTTCTTGTTGAATAAGGTGTAATGCTATAGCGCGATCGCCACCTACTGGTCAAACTGAAACACCCACTCTCAGGGACAGGGAACATGAAAGAGCAGCCCAAGTGACCCTCCATAGGAGCAGGAAGGATGGCCCTGACAATCCCCCTCAGGAACAGATTTGGTGGACATGGCATGACGTGACTTAAATATGGCTGCAGGAAATCCCATCTGATGTGGCGTGGCGTGACGTGGTGTGGACTGCAAAAATTTGGTTGCTCGGTCCAAGGTGGTCAGGTCATTCTGTCAGGAACTGGTGGTGGAGGACCCAAATGCAGAAGACCGGGCTTAGTGGCAGAAAATGAAAATATCTAATAATATAACAAAAAATTTTACAAACACCCAAGTAGACCTAAATGGTGACAGAACAGAGCAGATGATCTGACCATGAAGAACTTAAAAACCAGACACTTAAATAGATAGAGGGTAATTAACTGAAATGAAGACAGCTGTGAATCTTGACAAGCCTGAAACTGATGTGACTGAGGGACAATTCAAAACAGAACATGATCAAAACTCCATGATGTAACTGAGATAAGCCAAACCAAAGTCCACAAGCCTAACAGTGAGATGGAATAAGAAAACATGTAGTTTTATGTTACCTAAATTCGTATATTAAGCACTTGACACTAAATCCCCCTTTGAAAAAAACGCTAACACGTCCAGTGTTATTTTTTTGTATTTCAGTGAAAGCCTTGAATTTCATAGAATGCAATAAAAATTCCTTTCTAAGTTTCTGATGGAGAGTGCACGGCTCATATCTCTAGGTATAGTTTTTGCTCTCAGTGATAGCATCTATCAGTCACTCTGTAGTTCTTTGAATCACATTTGTATGTATAACAAAATGAAACCATGGGTAACAGTGTGTGAGTGACTGAATGTCAATGGTTTAACAGATTGATGTGGCCATTAATGTCACGCACCTCATGTGTGAAAATGTGCTGATGAATAATCTGTGCTCGGGCAACTTGTACTTTAATTTGAAGTCTCTGACTTTCATTCCATCTTTTTTGACTATATCACAACTGCAGAAGAGCAGAATTTGTATGATGAGTTTTTCACATAATGAACTAGACTTATTCTTGAAGGTTAGGAAAACATAACCAGTTGAAGCAAGCATAGCCAGATAATCTACCACTACATGCTAATACGTTTGGGTATAAGATCTATTTTGCAGAGACTAAGTTACTCTGTAACCCTCCCTCAGTGTCCGATGGACCTCCAGCAAGGATCGTGGTCCATAGTGGGTCCATTGAAAACAACCAACTCTTTATGTACCGAGGGAAGTCCTGTCAGAAACACAAACTGCAGATCTGGAAAGAAGAATCTTGTTTGTCACAGAATCTAAGTGCACTACAAAAGAGCCATGACACCAGCATTAAAGCCAAAGTCAAAGTCTACTCAGCTATAGTTGTTCATTGCTTGCTGTCTCAAGGAAAGAGGAGTCGAGGAGGCCAAAAACTATGCTACAAAGATACGCTGAAACAACACATGAAAAGATTAGATTTCTTGCAAACGAAACCGTACAGACGCTTAAAGAAAGCCTCATTAACTGTGACAGCAACCGGGATACCAACATACACATGACCAGTGACGCTCGGTAGCTACTGCAAGTAACTACCAATGCACCACATGTCATTGTCTTTGCAGACTCGGAGTAGGTCTTCCAGTCGATGTCTGAAGCATGTGTAACCTAATACGAAACAGTCAACTGGGACGACAAAGTCATGACTACAAGCAAAGTTTAAAATGTTATCCATAGGACCAAGTTTCAACCATGTTCCAGTCTTTTTTACAGAATTTGATGCAAAGAAGGAAAGTACCAAATGTTGCTGAAGGCAGGTTGAAGAATAGAACAATTCTCCCTTTACTCCAATGTTGAAAACTTGACTTCATTAAAGTATTTATAGAAAATAAAACCTATATAGCCAGGTGTAGAATGATGGGTCAGACACAAACAGCTCTAAAATGATGTGGGTATTTTATTTCACAACTATTCCAAAAAAAGGAAATATGATTGATTTTGGTTTGATTTGGTTTGCTCAACAAAAATAAATGCAGGATGAAACAAATAAGAAAAATCCCCAACAAGACAACATCAGCTGCCTTATTCTAAAATAAAACACAATAGAAGCCACTGATAATTTACTTGTATTATGCAAACACACTTTGTAACAACATCAAAAAACTCAAACTCAGAAAAATGATGACAAATGACCGGCTGCGACTGGTCCTGACGATGTTGTCTCCCCTCTAAAACTTTACATTGTAGAAACACAAATTAAAATTGAACAAACCTAAAACAGATGTGGAAATAAAATAAAATAATAAAAAAACTCATGTTGTCCCACAGCTCTGTAGCCTTGCAGAACACCACGTTAGCCCTGTTAGGTAGGGGTCTTTCAATCAACAGTGCAGCTTACTTCAGTAACTCGCCACTCGCTCCAAAAATGCAGTTTATTTCTGTGCCCCACCACAATCTGTTAAATTATTTTCTCTACTGATACGCAAGTACCAGTAGGACTGTCGGGCTGCCATATTGCTATATCCACCCTCCCGTGACGACGTACTGGCTTGTAAACGTTGAGTCTCAACCAAAAACAACAGCGCCACTTACTGGCCCCTCCCAGAAATGCCTAAGTGGAACTCACTTGACCTGGTTAAACCTATCTAAAACAAACCTTTATAAATTCAGACTTTCAGATGTGTAACTTTTTTGTTGTTTTTTTATGTTTGTTATTCTGTTTACAACTCTTAACAATTTGTGACTTTTTTTTCCAGGTCAACCATTTTTTATTTTTTTTAACATACTTGGGACAGGTTTTTCTTTAACATGGTTGGTGGATTGTCATATGGATCCAACAACCATGTTGAGTTACACACTCTAAACCTACATATATGTGTCCATCCTTTTTTGGGCTTCTTTTTTTAGCCTATAATCCAATGGGTGTCGTCAGGGATTATCCATTCATTGTATTATGAGTCTACAATTTAGATCGGGGTGACCAAGTCCAGGCCTCAAGGCCCAGTTTCCTGGAGGTCTTCCAGAAACCCTGCCTGATCTGCTCCGGCTTACCTGGATCAGATGTGTTTGGCCAATAAATAGCTAATGACAGGTTGGTTAGAAAACATGTAGGACACCGACCGTGGAGGCCTGAATTTGGACACCCCTGATTGAGATGCTGGGGCTAGTTTACCTTTTTTTTCTTTTGAAAAGACAAAAACAATCAAGATTAGAGGTCTGAAGTTTTGAACCTGAATAAAATCTAAAATTTGCAGTCAAGTGTCACATGGTGTGTAAAAAGAAATGCAGCCGTACTAACAGTAGCCCTCTAATTTCACCAAATGTGGTTTTGCTGCAGTGTTGATATTGAACAAGGTTGATACACAATGCCAACAAAATATACAAAAATGATTCAAACATACATTTCAACTCAGGAGTTTTAGATTCTGTTTGATGTATTTAAAAAAATAGTGTACATATAAAAAAAATGAAACTAAAAGAATCAATGTCATCTCATTTGAGTCTGTTCTGTCTTTCTTGAGAATCTGAAAGTCATAATAACTTTTAAGGAAATTGTAGCATTACATATATTGCATATAATATTAGCATTTCTGTAGTAGAAAAGCAGCTTTCAGCAACCGATTATGATAAAAGCACCGCTGAAGTTATTGTCAAATAAATGCATTTTCTGGTGTAAACAGCCTGTATAGGATGTGGGTGCATTCATGTGTTTGCTGTTGTGAAAGTTAACCACTGGAAATTCCAGGAAATCAGCACAAAGGAAAGCAATCTATTGTAGTAACAGTTGAAAATGTCTTCCAAAAAGAGAACAACTAGAAATACTTGGAAAAACATTGATTCCCCCCACCCCCTTTTTGTAGGAAATTTCTGAAAAAGCAATAAATAAATCTTAAAAAAGCTACCAAAGCTAAAAATGGTTCAAATATTTACGCTCTGCTCATAATAAAAGAAATAAATAAAAATAAAATAAATAATTTGTCATTATGTATATATACATATATATATTATATACATATAAAATAAAGAAAAACCACCTCATGATTTTAGCTCATTTGCTGTTTAATGGACTGTGGAGCCATCTCTTTCACTTTCACAGAATGTTCTTGTGTCCTGTTTTTCCATCTGTCTAATTATCTAATGCAAAAACTTGACTTGGCAGCTCTGCATCTCATTATCACACAGGCCCTTCAGCAAAAATGTAAAACACTACCTTCAGTATTCTTTATAGTTTAAGGTATTTTGCAGGAGATCACTAATTGTTTCATTCTAACAGAAAACATGCAGCACTTTGCCTTAATATCATCAAAGCTATTTAAAAATCTGTTTGATGGTTTTGCATTACATCCATATTCCGTTTAATGTAATTGTATTTAATCCAAAGCCGATTAATTTTAGGGTAATTTTGCTGGTGCACGGAGGGTCCCTTTACAGATTCCAATCTGTGCTCTTACACTTTTGCTCCTAACAATGCCTAATGGAGCTTTTTAATGAGATAAAACAAAACAAATTACCTCCATGGTTTTTTTCTCGTCAGATGAATTGTAACCCTACCACCAACAACACCATGTTTAGGGTTGTGAGTGTGCAAATATTTGACAGCGGGGAGGTGTGAGGCCCCTTGGCCCCAGAAGCAGCAAGCTGTTCAAGTGCTTAGCGGGATGTTTTAAAAGGGCTGACAATGCATGCAAATCATTTTGAGTGTATGCGATGTTAATGCGCCTGAATCACCAGAGAGCAGCATCCCGCTGAGCTGAACTTTAACCAGTGCTATACCTGTAATCACCGAGTTTACTCCCTAGCTGTCTCAGGAAGGGGAAATGAATGTCTTGAGTGGCCACATTTGCTGCTGTTGCTGCAGTGCCAATCATGACAGATTACCAAAGCTGGAAGGGCAGATTAGAAGACGGTTTCAAGGTTTAACTCAGGATCTTGTGAGGAAGGAAGCCTCTGTGAATTAGGCAGGGGCTTTCTGAAGTACTCCGTAAGCCGTTTAAGTGTGTTTTGCTTTAATTAGTTAACCTTCCAATGAGGAAATTATTAACATCATCTGATTAGTATTTAAAATCTGGAAATGACCTTCAGAGTAAGGCAATGACCTTCAGGTCATAACAGGTTAGCAAATTGGTCCCAGTGCTTAATATTATTCAGTACATTTCTCATTTGTGACACCTTGTGTCTCGGCAAGGTGAAAACACAGATCCTGTTTTTAGACCTTCAAGCCAGGTTGGAACCCAAACATAAAATATGATCTCCTTCAAGTCCCTTCTCTGTATTTAGAAAGAACCCATATCATCATGAAATACAGATGAAAACCTCTGCTTTTTTAAAAACATAAGGTACAGGACATTCACAGCGGCCGTGTTGACTAGCTTTCAAGTGGCCACTCTCCATCCGTCCGTCCTTCTGTGGCGGCTGGAAGTGAACATTACCACCACTTTCATAAAACTGCATATAGTGTGTTCTTGAACATGCAAAACATGTGTGACTTGTAGCTTAATGCCAAGTTCTTATCAGGCTCTTGTTCAAGCAATCATTTCCACAGAAATGTCTATAGAAACCAGAGTTTTGTGCATCCGCTTTCAAAAGTCTTGTGTTCACACATCGCTAAGCAAGTTTTTCAACCCATTCACGTAGAAAATCACACATCACCAGGTTAAACTTTGACCAAACAGGGACTCGGAATTGGTGGTGATGTACGGGTAGCTACCTTTTTAATACATTGAAGTGCCAAACAAACTGATCATGAAATAGAAATTAATTATTGTGGTTTTTGCCCGGCTGGAATTATGTGTCACCAAGTCTTGCATATATTGGAATGGAGCTGTGAAAGAAAAACCCTGGAGCAATATTTGTGAGATTAACACCATTTCAACATTTCTTACCAAGACTCTTCCAACTGTGAATACATGTAGTATTGGATAGTGTGAAAACCATGTGCTAAAAGCCTAACACCTTATAAGTGGGCGTTCTTGAATGTGCATCACATGCCTTGTGTGTACATAGCATTAGACTTGCTGCAGTTTGTTTCACTTTTTGTGCTCTTATCCTCCTTTGCTGATACTAATTTAAATACTTACTCCTGTTCTCATTGCACTATCATTGATCATTTGCAAACCCCAAACAAACACACGCAGTCTATTTTTTGTGAACACACAAGTGTGCTCTCTTTTAAGGGGATCTTAGTAAATCAGGCCCTTACTGTATAATAACAGCTTCAGTATATGGTTGTTACTTGGTTTGATGGAGTGCTATTGTCCTTACATGTCAAGCTTAATTTTGGAGGCGTATGCCAGTCAGATCCACTAAGCCTCATCTCTAATGCAGTTTTGACCCTCTGAATAGATATATCTGTGTGTATGTCTGAGCAGTTTTGCACCCTGCCCAGTTTTCTCTTTTTTTTTTTGTCCGTAATTGCTTCCTGTCAAAATGTCTGAGAGAGCTGATTGCAGGAAATAGGACAGGACATGTGTGCCCCTTATTAACCCGTCAGTTCAGGCAGCAGATGTGGCACACTGAAAGACAGGATTGCATCTGCAGAAATTAGCCGTTGTAGCCCATGGCTTTTTATTTATTTATTTTTTTTTTAGAGTGTAGAAACATTTATTTATTTATTATTTACTTGGTGAGTCAGCCTGCAAGACATTGCACTTAAATAATGAGGCCTACGTTCACAGATGAGGGTTAAGCGCTAAGATGACGGTTCTGAACTTCGGTTGAATTACAGAGTCGACCCTGGAGTGTGTGCTTGATTCACGGCTAAGGGAGAGAATAAAAACTGTAACTGACACCAAAACCTGTTTGCAGTAAGGCTAAAGCTAAAGCCCCTGAACTGTAGTGATTTCACTTCATATTAGAAGATAACTAAAGTGGTGATGCTGGGAGATTTAAGACCATGCACAAAGCAGGCAGAGATAGCGTCTCTTTAGTGTGGTAATACGAGAGTGGGAGAAGGAGGTGGAGGATGTTCTCCGACGTGAGTAAGCAGCGAAACCAGGAGACATGTAGGCAGCATAAGTGATCAGAGGGGTGAAAGTGAGAGTGTAAGCTTGTTAGATTATCAGGGCTGTCGTTCTGACTTGCTTCCGCATAACTGGTGATTGTGAGAGTCAGCTAGCACTTATCAGCAAATTCTCGTGAGTTAAAAGCACTGCCTAGACTCAAACTATTTCAGTCGGATGTGTCAAAGAATGTGAAACATTTTACAGCACCAATTGAGATGGAAACCGCAAACCAAGCTGTGTGTGTGTGTGAGTAGAAAGGAATGTACAGGGAATGCATCCGTTTTTTTTTCTCGCAGCAACAGAAGAACTCTCAATTTCCTTTAAATGCCATCTTCAACTTTGAAAGGCACAAGAGGACTGAAGAGTCAATTGAAAAACTTAAGACTCTTCATGTACATATGATTTATCTATCATTTCTAATAGACACTTTATGACTTGCTGTCTATCAAAACTATAAAAGTTTAAGTTTAAGTTGCAAATACTAGGGAACAAATGGCTAAAAACTCTCAAATGTTGAGGCTTATTCAATATGTGTTCCATATGGCCAAGTAGCGGATGCATTGAATATAATAAATCTGTATGAATAAAAACCATTTGCAAAACCAAGATATGATAAGATAAGCCAAACACGCATTTATTGTCACAATCTGCATGCACATTGATTTTGATTGGTGGGTTTTTATTTACATCCATGATGATTTTTCTGGCAGTTCTGACTGAAATTTTTGGGACGATCCACTTCTTGATCAAAGTTTGAACACTACTGACTGGTATTCTCAGTTCCTTGAATATAGTCTTAAATCCCTTTTCTGTTTTGTACAGTTCTGTTACCTTTTCCCATAGATTTTTTTGACCATTATTTGACTTTCCTCATGACTAAAGATCCAGAAATGTAAGTGCAGCACTAGATAAAGGATGCAAATATCTGTTGAGGTTCCGAAAGCTCCAAACTTTTTGTGAACACACACTGATTACAAGCAAATGAGCAACAGGTGAGGATGGTTACCTTAACTGTCATCCAAACGCTTTTGTATCAGCTTGTGTGTATTTTCCGAAAAAAAGTTATCAGGGTACGTGAACTTTTTGGACAATGTCATTTGGGAAGTATCTGTTGTCATTATGATTTAAAATGTGTAAACAGAGTGTTTTTTTGTTTGTTTGTTTGTTTTTTTTTACATTTAATGGCTTTCACCAAACCACTAATTATGAGTGGGAATAAAGTATTTGTGTGATTATTCCTTTTCTATGAAAAAATGAATAATACACCTTGGCCATACATAGGTACGGTAGGTGCCAGCATACAGTGTAATCGGATTCAAAGTAAGTTGTTATTTATTAAAAAAAATAAATAATAAAAAAATAAATAAAGTGCTGTTAATGCAGGAACAAAAATCATTATCAGATGCTATCAGATGTCCTATTTTACATACCTCTAAATACAGTTCAGACAGAAGTAAGGGTGAATGATTAAAAAAAGAAAAACTTATGACCAATACTGACTATTAAAAAACTAAAGAAAACCTCGCTTTAACAATAAATGAGTAATAGCTGAACTCATTTGGCTCACTGCTGTCAGACCAGACTTTAACAGCTTTGCTTTAAAGTTGGCTATTTTTACATACTTTGTCAGGATTGACCTTTTTTTTTTTAAATGAAAAAACACTCAAGTCACCCAAGGCTGTAAATTCTTTATTTTTCTGGGTTGGACTATAACATTACGTAACATTAGATAAAATCAAATGAAGCAGTTTGCCTGCATCACTTATTAGGTCAGTTAAAGGTAAGATGGTTTGAAATGTAAAGAGAGGCTACATACCAAATCATTCAAGATACATATAACACTTCATCTCCTCATTTGTTTATAAGAAATACTGATAGACTCTGACTATTTAAGTCTTTGATACTGTACTAATTAACTCACTCACAGAAAAAAGCTAGGATGCCATTAAACTGCTATTTTTAAAGAATGGGATAATCATTAATACTGTTCACTATTCAAATCAAAACTTTATTGTGCCTCCAGTCTTTATTTTCAAACTAAGAGAAAATAGACATTTCACATTTGACACTTAAATTCTTAGGCTCTATTTTTTGTATTTTATATGTTTCTCACCAAATTTGAGCAGTTGCCTTTGTGAAAACACAAAAGGTCTTTTCATTCTGACAAATACTGTCAAGTATACCAGGATTGCCTCTCTGGAACTGTCAGGAGCCGATCGTGTGGGACTCCAAAATGCAGGAGACACGGCTTGATGGCAGGAACTTAAAACTTTAATAAGTGCACTCAAAGCGTGAAAAAGGGGAGTAACACTTAAATATGCCGAGGATGACTGACTTAACCAAAGGTAGCTGAAGATGTTTATTAAGTACAACCAGGTAAGACTGGGAAAGGAGTTAAGCACAATTCCTGAATAAAAACAAAAATGACACAATTTACAATACTTTATACAACACAATATTCTACTAAAACTTACAAAATTATTAGTAAATAAATTGTTTTAGGGTTAAAACAATTACCATTTTGGGTGTTTTAACTTGTTCTTGTGGCCTTTTTCTCATGATGGAGGACACATAAAGACTATGAATCTAATATTTGCATTTCTGAATATATGCTTATTTAAATCATTGTGAATCAAGAGTCAACGTAGAAAATGACATTAGTAGAAGAGTGATGTAGAAGCTACTATGGCAAGCCACAAGTTCCTTGCTCTACCCCATTCTGATGTCTTCCCTTAAAGACGACTAGATCCATCTACGTCTTCTTTTTTCTTGTTCAAGCAGGCTCAAAGTTGTACGGCTGGATGGCTCCGGTATTGCTCTCCATTTTTTTGTTGTACCAATAATGTTTGGTTGGGGTTGTGAGGGGCTGTAGGCTAGCGGAAGAGCACATTCATGCCATCAGTCCACAACTCAAAGGCGAATTTCTAATGAAGTCTTGCCGCTCTGCAGAAACTATGTCCTAGGGAACGAGACAAGTCTTCTGATTTTGGCTAAAAACGCTGGGAACACTGGGAACGCTTTTACAATAGATCAAAATATGATCAAAGTGTGACTTTAAACCCTTAAACATGGTATCTTTAGCTCCATCTATAACATTCTTTCCACTACTGTAGCTGTCACAAACTGGCAGACAGCTGGCTCCATGTGCAGCAGGTTTATTAGTTCAGTCCACAAACTTAATCAGTCAGTTAATCTTCTGTAAGTTACACAGAAGATCAGGAACGCTTGGTAATGCAGGCTGAGTGGCACAAACAATACTCCGCACTGAGTAAGGCTCTTTGCACTGCTTAAGTATCATGTGGATCATTGTCAATAAGTGTCAACGTAGTGGCTTCCGAGGAGTGTACGCTGGGGTTGATGGGAGATGTAGTACCAGCTCAGTGGCCTTGTGCTAGAGTGTCCGCCCTGAGATTGGAAGGTCGTGGGTTCAAATCCCGGCCGAGTCATACCAAAGACTTTAAAAATGGGACCCAGTGCCTCCCTGCTTGACACTCAGCAATAAGGAGTTGGACTGGGGGGTTAAACCACCAAATGGTTCCCGAGCGCGGCTGTGTCTGCAGCTCACCGCTCCCCCAGGGGATGGGTCAAATGCGGAGAACAAATTTCAGACACTTAGGTGCGTGACAAATAGTGGGACTTTAACTTTAGTGTGTTCTATTACTCTGGAGACGGCTCCTGCTAGTGACTAGAGGGAGAGACACAACTTTGACTCCTGACAGTAGCTCTTCAACCGCTTATGCAATTAATGATACCAGCAGATTCTGAAGCAGAGAAAAGTAGGGTTGCACTGATATGCATAATGATGTTTAGTTAATGACAAGGGATGCTCATCTTAAAAGTGGCAACATAGATACAAAAAAATAAGAAATAGGCTATAGAAGCTAAACCCATCTTAAAGATTTATTGTGTATTTTTTTTCCATCTGCTACCACATTTGAGTATCTAGCTTATTCCTGTTATAAAGTTGAGTAATGTGGTACCAAAAACATTATTAGCTAAGCCCAAAACCAATAACATCATTTCTACCTCACTTTTTATTACAAATGAATATGACCAAATGGTGGAAAGCAGAAAAAAAAATTATTTGTTTCCCTCTTTTTGATTTAGTCTGAACCTGGGTCCCAAATAACCCAATTTCCTACCTGCAGCAATTCCTTGCAAATGTATAACTGTGCGTTCTTGTGGATACGTATCTTTCAAGCAAACACTGTATACCCTATGATGTATGATACACTCCACATTCTCCAGAACAAGCTACTATCATGTGCTGATCAATTGGCAGTTTCACCCTTTTTACACCCGGGACATAAGGCCTCAAGTATAACGAGACAGCTACAAAGTCAGCCATTGATCTTTGGCCCAAAGTGGTGTGCTACTGCCAAATGAGCCCATTTGAGAGTGAGGCAGCGTGGCACTGCTGATTTTGTGTTTATGCAGATCAGTGGCACAGTGCGATCTGTAGTGCACATTCTGGCATGACATTTGTCTACGTTACTGCCTTCTTAGACCACCTCTAATCACAGACACAAAGAACAGTTTGCGTGACAGCAGTTCGGGGGAGAATAAACACTTTTGTCAGGCGCACATGGCACCCGTGACTTAATCCTGCTTTTTGTTCTCTTAATTTGAATCACACCGTGTTTGGATTACTGTAACTCCCCGAGCTTGTGACCTTAGCAGACAAACAGAACAATGAAACCTGATGAGAGGGAAAATATTCTGCCGGCTCATGGCTCATTAAAAAATTACACTCACCGATATACTACTATTTGCTCATCTGCCCAAAAACCCATGTGAATTTGAGGATCAGCCCATCTTTAACCTATATTTTCATGTGCTGTCAGCACAAATTTGTAGCAATAACAACTTCAACTGTCTGGTTAGACTTTCCACGAGTAAAAAAAAAAAATATATTGGAATGTTAGAGCATCCTTCCAGAAGAGCATTTCTTAGGTGAAACACTGACGAGAGAAGGGTTCAGACATTGACTGATAGAGTGAAGACTGTAAGCAACACCTCCTTGTCTAATTTATCCCAAAGGTGTTCTATCAGGTTGAGGTCAGGACTCTGCAGGTCAGTCAAGTTCTTCCACATCAAAGTGGCTCATCCTTGCTTTGAGCTCTGGTGGGCAGTCATGTTGGAACAGAAGGAAGCCATGCTCAAACTGTAACTGTGAAAGTTAGGGGGGAAAAAAGCGTGAACATTTTTTTTTTTACTTTCCCCTGGTGAAGAATTTAAAGACCCACTCTCAAAAAAATCCTGTTTTTCTGTGTTTTTAACATGTTCTTGTGGTATTTTTTTGCTGACGGAGGACACTTATTAAGGAAAGTAAGGGCAAAATTCCATCTCTGAGTATTTATTTATTCAAATCGTTGTGAATCCGGAGCAGAAGACAAACTGTTGTTTAAAAAAGTGTATTTGTGACAAAAAACAAAAAAAAAAA
>NC_050523.1:11091228-11099984 GCF_002922805.2 Oryzias melastigma | reverse complement strand
TATATATATATAAATATTTCCAGTCTGTAGATGTGTTAATTTTGCAGCAAAAAGCCGGGAAACCAGAAACAGGTCTGGGCTTCAAAATAAAACTTTTTAAGATTTAATTTCGTATTTACAGTGATGTGCTCTCACAATAACACATTAACACTACAGAGAACACAAGGATAAAAAAAAGTTTAATTGAGGTTAAAAAACATACATATGATACAAAAAGCATTTTACAAGGACTCACTTAGGAAGGAGAGTAGATGGGGATTGATCACCTAAACTCGAGGTCAAAGTGAACCGAAGCTCAGTCAGATTGGACTCGAACCGAGACCACTTTGAAAGATGGGTCAAAGGACCACTCCTGGTCCGCTTGAGTGTATTCAGACTGACAAATGATTCTGGAGTATCAGGGAAGGGAACTTTGGTTCACTTTAACCCAACAAAATGTGTCCAGTCTGAAAACAGCCTAAAAGAGCAATGAGAACCGCTTTTGAAATGGATCAAAAGATGATCGGAATGAGTCATGAATAGAACAAACAAATAATACGAGTTCGATTGCGTGTTTTTATCACTTGTTTTCAAATGTTTGCTACAATACAGTCACTACTTTGAACTTAGTGTCATTTTTTTCCTTTAAAGGGTTAAGATTTAGATGTAAAAATTAAATATGAACCACAGGAAAGTGGTTTGATTTTCTTTCTTTTGCCAAAGACACCAAGTGATGCTCAGTTCTAACAAACACTGAAACGGCACGAACACATGGATTAAAAGCACTTCTTTTACTTTTGTAATCAGTGTCCACTTGATGAAATAAGGGGCATCTTGAAGGCTTCTCAGAGCAATCTTCTCTGCTTCGGATTTTTCTTTGACACGAATCTGCAGCTGAACTGCTTCACTTTACTCAAGCTCTACTGTGGTAAGACATGACAGAAGAACAAGTGGTATTTTTGTTAACCTCCCGTGATCCATCTGCATGATTTATGAATAAAGTTTGATTTGATACTGGGATAATATGAGGAAAAAAAATCGATATTAAAGTAATTTTGGCACCAACTTGAATTTTTTTTTCTTCTGTTACCTGCTATGTTGATGTCATGGAGGTTATACTACCTGCACTTCATCCTGCTGTATAACTACATATTCAAGCTGAGGGAGATGCCACACCATGGAGCCTTCTTGCAGAAGAGTGAAGACAGGGGGATGTCAGCACTACAAGGTAGACAAGTTGCCCAAGGTGTCAAAGTTTGTTTTGGTGTCCAAATTTGGACCTGGAAATTTTAGAAGGTACACACATGCCAGGAAGTGTTCAGAAATGATTAAAAAAAACTGTGAAATGAATCGTTCAAGAATATCCAGATTGAATTGATTTGCAAAAATACTCTTGCAACACAATTATACTTTAGTTTTTGTTTTAATGTTATTCGAGTTTTTTTTTTTATTTTTATTTTATTTTAAAAAACTGGATTTGCTGGATCATGTCATCCAACGTGGCTACAGTTCTGCCCTCTGAGTGCAAAGGTAAAGGTGTTAAACTCTTCCTTCGTCCTGGTTTTCTTCATGGATAGAAAGGAGTCTGCAATTTAGAAAAGCTGCTAAATGGATGCAGATATCTGTCTTTTGCATGTATCACCTAGTTAAAACCCAAGTGGAGAGTTAAATATTGTTTTTTAGCAAAATATCCATTCATTCCCTGCTTCCTCATATTGACACAAGTTTTCCTATTTACACAAAGTTTATGAATTAAGTTTAAAGCTGGGGTCTCAAACTCATTTTGGGCCACATTCAACTGGGCTGATCACAAGTCGGCTGGGCCAGTAACATAATAGCAAAATAATCTTGTTATCTGTAACTTTGTTTTGTCCATTTTTTCCTGGAAAGCTCGGCACTCCACGAAAATCTTTCTTCAATCCTTTCTTCATTTTTGTAATTGGGGTGTCACACCTGATAATTTTTATAGTACCATAACAGCAGTGAGGCTGACGGGGAATCAAACTGCATCTTATCCAGACATGGTACGCGCCTGCAAAGGTATGCTGTTCATTCCTTGATCTCTTGTCATGTCGGTTTTACTTACCCTTTGTTTCCCCTAGTGGCAGAATTGCGCATTGCGGCAATTTCTCGAAATAACTATAACTTGCTGCAGGAATGGACTATAAAATTGCATTTTTTTTTTTTAAACATCCTTAGATTTTTTGCCTTCACAACTGGGCCGAATTAAACCATTTGGCGGGCCGTATCCAGCCTTTTAACCAGATAACCCTGGTTTAAAGGGTTCAGGAGCAGTAGTTGGATGTACTTGAAATACAGTAAATGGCCTCAACCAAATTCTGTAAGGCATACTGACAGTTCAAAATGCAAAAATGCATCGCTTCATGAAATAATTATATTTTATTTTAAAGGTGTAAAATAATGGAGCATTCATTTTCTAAAAGATGTTTTAGCTTTGAGTAAACGGAAATTATTATTTTTTTCCAAATCTATAACTAATAGGTATCATCGTTTCAACATTTCCATATATTTTTCTTTAAAGAAGCCTCTTTCTGTCTGCTTGTCCATGTTGATACCAGACCAGACAGCACTGGAATTAAGGAACTTATGTCACACATCCAAAACCAGGAGGAGTGCCAAGAATGGATATCAGTGTGTTAAAGCAGAGAATCAATATGCTACCGTATCCTTTTCACAAATCCCTTATCACCTTTCCTGAGCAGATGGCTTGCGAAAAGAGAGAAAAAAAAAGTCAAGCAGTAATCTTATGTGCAATAAATGGTGCTTGTTATGTTCCTGTGGAGAGACTACAGATGGCGTAGTGATAGCTTCGCCTTAAAGTGCATGTGCTCAGCTTTAGACACACCCTTCATTCTACTTCAGAAGGGGGCTTTTAATATGTATGGCCTGTGACACCACTCATCAAAAAGAGTGATAGATCAGAAAGAAAGCAACTTCAGTCTGAATCTCATTTTATCCGTTTTTGACAGATGTTAACAAGCTACAAGAGGCAATTTGGGTTCAAAATAAAAGTACTGAAAACTTTCTGATACTTTCATAGCTGGGGTGTCAAAAAAATCCATATTTATCGGATTATTTTGGTTTACATATTAACACAAACCAGGGGCGGTGCTAAAGGGGGGTTAGCTGCCCTTTCACCAAAAAGCTTTGGCCCCCTCTAATTTTTAAATCAAAATTGTATAATCATTGATAAAGCTTAAGAAATCATCAATACAATCATATTCATGCAAAAAGAAGCAATATTTTTTTTAATTGTAAAAAATGCTGTTTTCATTTGCCTCCCTTCTAAAGTTTGCTACATATAAAATGTTGTAGCTCCGCCCCTAACACTTTTTTTAATAGAAAACCATTTTCTGATCCTAGTTTTTCTTTTGATTTATAAAAGGTTCATTTCTGTAAAGCTATCTTTCTCTTTTACAGAATGCTTTAAATTCTCGGTAAACATTGGCATTAATCAAATAAATTAAATTAAACTGAGACACAAGGATATTAAAAAAAAAAAAGTACTCGGCTAAGAGAGAGACATTAATTTTTGTGTGTATAAATTAAATCAGCACAGTATCGCTCATTTACATTGAAACTCAATGAGGTGTGGCATTAGTTCCAGTGGTGATCTGAAGTTGCACTTGCATTAGTTGATTAGCAACCACATGCTTTATAATCACTGGATGACTCCTCAGATGCTTAGCTGTGAGCTATATCCTTTTTTATGGATGCATGATCATGCGAGTGTGACATTTAATGCACTCATGCTAACATTTTTTTTTTTTTCCGCTGCTGCTGCTGCTGCTTCCTGCAACACCTCGACATCCATTTCCAGACCGTGGAGCACTTTTGATATTCCTCTGCACCGTTACGTTATCGCAGCACACTGCTGTGTGGCTGAATGCATCAACTTGTCAGCTGCTTTCTAATAAAAAACAGCAACAACAGAGAGGTGAACAAGAGGGCTTCAGAAATGCTGCATGTGGCTTGATAGCAATCCATATCGCCGCCATCTGGAACTTTTACATATGTTATGGTAATGCATGTCCTGTTTACATCACAAGTGCAGTATGTGTTACTACAGGGGTTTGTTCCTTTTTGGTTTTTTTTTCTCCCTGGGGTCAGGATCCATGTTAAAATCACAAACGATATTATTTTTGCTTGGGGAAAAAAAAGTTAAAATAATAGTACATTTTCATATGTTGTGTTGTTACCCTCAAAGGAACTGCCTTTTATTCAGTAAATTCTATTTAAGCTCATTTCTACTGATCGAGTAATATGGATTCATGTTCAACCAATGGAACCCTATGAATGTAAAATATTTCAGGTAAATTAAATTTAATCCGTTTTTATCTATTATGTAGATCACATGAATGCAGAAGACCCAAGACTTTCAAAGGAAAATATAAAAACTGTATAACATGTAATATTATGATAAAACTTTAATAATGAAAAAAAGTATAAATTATTTATTTTGGAAAAAATTGAAAATGTCTAAAGTTGATTTGTGTAAATAAAAATACAGTTCTTTTATTAGGCACACCTGTCCAAATGTTTGTTAACTATCGCTATTTCTATTCAGCCAATAACCTGACTGCAACTCAATGCATTTATGCATGTGGGAGTTCAAACCGAGCATCAAAATGAGGAAAAAAGGTGATTGATACCATGGTAGCATGGTTGTTGGTACTAGACGGACTGGTCAGAGTATTTCAGAAACTGCAGATCTACCGGGAGTATCACCCACAAGCATTTCTACGGTTATAGAGAATGGCCAGAATAGGAGAAAATATCAACTGAGTAGCAGTTCTGTGGGCAGAAAAGCCAGAGGTCTGAGAAGAATGACCACACTAGTTCCAGCTGATAGAAAGGTAACAATACCTCAGATAACCACTGGTTACAACCAATCACATGCAGAAGAGCATCTCTGAACACATCCAACCTGGAGGCAGATGGGCTACAGCAGCAGAAGAGCACTCCTGGTACCACTCCTTACAGCCAAGAACAGGACACGAAATTATAATTCACTTAAACTAGACAAAAAAAGATTGAAAAATGTTGCCTGGTCTGATGATTCTCAATTTCTGCTGCAATATTCAGATAGTCTGGTCAGAAGTTGGCATCAATTACATGAAAGCATGGACCCATCCTGCCTTGTATCAGCAGTTCAGGATGGTGGTAGGGGGTGTAATGGTATGGGGGATATTTTCTTGGCACACTTTGGACCCCTCAGTACCAATTGAGCATAGTTACAATGCCACGGACTGAGGAGTTTTTGGTTGCATATACATGAAAAGGTGAACATTCAGTAAATGTTGACACACAATTGGTTTTGATGGGAATCTATCAATGGAGAATCGTGAAGCAGATATCCTTAAGTCCAAGAGAGTGGAGAAGTATAAGGCTCAGGGTTAGAAAATTATTGGGCTTGGTTAGAGAGAAACAAATTCAGCATCACAAGCTTGACAACATTTACAGGCAAGACAAAGGAAGCAAAGGAAAAAATAAATAAATAACAACAGTCGTGGCGTTGGAGATGAGCATGACATTTCGAGACTCATTAACCAGTGTTAGACATAAAAAGGCCCACTGTCTTACTCTTAGAAAAATATAATAAATTTGATTCACACAACAATCGGAAATTAAACAACTGGGAGTATTTGACTTCAATAAAAACTTTACTTTTTCCTGTTAGCCAATGAGATCTAACAATATCTTATTTTTACTGATACCTTGATCCCTTTTTGGACTACATGACTGTGCGTCAGGGGTATCTTTTTATTAAAACTGAACTAATCATTGATGCACCAACATGCTGCTGCGACATGTTGTTGTGGAATCATCCGACTCTCTCTTTGCAATCAATTTTTATGACACATTTTTCAGGTCTTCATGCATTTTCATTACTGCAGCAGAATTACATCACTAGAGCACTGGAAGTATTTACTGACGCTTTAATTGCTTCACATTCATTTTATTATTCCAAAAGAGAAGTAATAGTTGTTTATCATTTTTAAAAATATGTTTAAAGACTTTTTTGGTTACAGCAATTTAACACATTGTGTGGCGCCAGGCTGACAATGATAAAATCTAATGGAATGCATGTTTTTTTTTTTTTTTTTACTTTTTTTTTAAGATTATTTGTGTGTTCCCTCATCTAAAATCTCGTTGACAGTTGAATGTTATGATCTAACTGTGTAACTGATTTTAATACCACAATTCTTCTATCACAATAGCACCCCATGCTTGTCTTGATTTACAAAAAAAAGAAAAACATTTTTTTTTTTGTATTTTAACAACAAGGACACTTACTGATGACCTAATCTATTTGTCAATTATCTAGCAATATTCCCATTTCCAGGGATGGAAAGTGAAAAAAGAAACCACTCAAAAATAAAGCTGGGTATCACTGCCAAAATACTACATTGATTGGAATCAAAAGCCCACAAATTAATTTAAAATTTAATTAAAATCGTTTGTTCATCACATATAAAATCAGTTTGGTTGGGTTGTGAAAAACACCTTTCAAAAGGGTGATATTATAAACTAAACAAAAGGGAAACTTTCATTCATGAAATAAATGAATGAATTCTTACATTGAAGGCAAACAGAAATCAGTTAGTCACCTAAAAAAAATGCAAAGTATAAATCTAAACAGTACTTTATATAGAGATTTATTAAAGAACAGTGCAAATAGTCCCACAAAGGGGCAGTTTTCTACTTAACATCATTGATTTGTATTTGTTATTGGTAATACTATATAAAATACAAATTAAAACATTTGTTGTCTCTTTTGGTATACATAAAATAAACATAAATAATATATATATATTTTTTTTAAATAAAAAGGTTTATAACTTTTTAAAGAGCTTTACGTGGTGTCCTTTCAAAATAAGATACCCTTTGACACATAGGATCATCTCAATTCAGCAAATGTTGTAGTACAGTTTATTGTTAGAAATAAAAAGTGTTTTTTTTTTATTCTTGGTAGTTCTTCAAAGCCAAAAATGTGTAAATCTAATCAAGCAATTTAAACCAAGGCTAAAAACATGACCACTATTGTACTTTTTGTTCCATTAGGGCACACATAAAAATCACTGAATTCATTCCAAAATAGAAAATCTCCCTTAAAATTTGGTGCACTTTTTCCCATCAGCACCAAAAATGTCGTCAGCAACATCTAAATTATTCCCACCTTTTGACCATTTATGCCATCACTGTGGCTGATTCTGATAAGTAGAAATGCGGCTCTTCATATGGATTTGCATTGTTGTGCAATGTAAAGTGGATTTACGTGGATGTCTTAAGCACTTCACTGCTGAGCAGTGTTGCACATCAGAGCAAGGCTGCTTTTTTCCAATTTGAAATCTGCTGGAATTACGTAATAATCGTATCTTATAGTCTGACGCCTTATAATTCGGTGCACTTTATACATAACATCAATTAGAAAATAGACCATTCACTGACAATGCACCTTTTAATCCAGGGTGTATAAAATGGATTATAATGTGTAAATTTTTCAAGTGGCTATAACGTGATTTTTTTAAATTTCTTTTGTTTTTTGTGTACTTTTGTCTGTTTTCTATTTTATTTGCACTGAAATCTAGATGTGTTAAGGACATGTGGCAGAATGAATAACTTACCGTTATTAACATTCATCTTGTTCTTTTTTAGTAACTGTCAGAACTGTGGAAAAACATAGGGGAACATCAAAAACAAGCACTGTTTTCTGTGAATATTAGACTCAACGCCATAGAAAAATGTTCCAAATAATGTTAGAAAATGATCTAACAAAACATTAACTGCAGTTAAAAGTGTAAAACGTGCAAGATTGTCAGTTTAATCAAATAAAACACGGGTTCCTGCGACAGACTGGCGACCTGTCCAGGGTGTACCCCGCCTTCGCCCTTCAGTAGCCGGGATAGGCTCCGGCACCCCCGCGACCCCGAAAGGGAGGAAGCGGTCAAGAAAATGGATGGATGGACGGGTTCCAACCAATGTTCCCTCTAATTTTTTGTGCGTCTGAGCAAACACAGAAACTCACTGAGCGCTCCTTTGACCACCATTAGCAACAATGAGGGTTCACTCTGTATTCACGTCTATATTTCAACTGTCTGTCAATCTCGGAATTACATTTAAAGTGACACAGAATGCATGTCTTATATGAAAATTTTATTTAAAGTTTAGAATAAATTTTATGTTGTGCGCAGCAGTGTTAATTTTGACAGAGGATTTTAATTTAGTTTTAGTCATAGTCTTTTGACTAAAATAGAGTTTAGTTTTAGTCGCAATTTAGTCATGTTGATTCTATTTATTTTAGTCAAATTTTAGTCGACTTAATTACAGTAGATAATTAGTCGACTAAATTACAGTAGATATTTAGTCGACTAAATTACGGAAGTTATTTAGTCGACAAAAATATAAAATAAAGATCATGCATTTTAATTAAATTTACTAAGTATAATCATATGAATAACACGCAAAGATTTTACTAATTTTGAAAAAAAACATTTTACTTCACTTTGCTTTCCAAACTTGTCATTTCTGCGAATTCAGCTTCAACAACTTAAAACACATTAAAAGAAAAAAAAGAAAAAGAAAAAAAATATACATTTATATACTATACATATAAATAATTATAATTCCATCCCATTTCCAATAAGAAAGTGTCTATTCACACGTAATTTTCAAAAAAATCTGCAGCCACTGCTAGACTTTTTTCTTAGTCACACTTACCCAGAGTAAAGGGTTGGTTAGGATCACAGTTATGG
>NC_050523.1:11087513-11090603 GCF_002922805.2 Oryzias melastigma | reverse complement strand
GACAGTTTGCTGTTTCCTGGAGGAAAAAATAAATAAAAAGAGAAGGCTGCTGTGAGGCAAAAGCAGCAGGACACAATATAAAAAGATAAGCTACATGCCAAACCTTTAAAAAATACAGTATTTGGTTTATAATGAGATGTACTTTGGCTGAAACAAATATGTTTAACTTTGTTGGCCCAGTTTGGGGCCAAATTTACTTACCGTCTCGCCACTGCCTTTGGAGCGTAAACTATATCTGGGAGGTAAATGTTAATTCAGTCAGTTGCCTGGTGACTTCTCATTTTTCTCATCCTATCAAACTAATCCTGTTATTTAAAAAATGCACTAAACAATTAAAAAATTGACAGACTGGATACAACAAATAAACCAACTGATTATTATTATTTTTTTTTATTTTATTTTTTACTACAGGCCCAGTATGAAGCTGAGAGAGTAAATATGTTGGAATCCTTTGGGGGAGAATTGGTGTTGGTTGGTATGCAGAGACATGCTAGAGGAAAGGGTCAAATGCTTCATGGATAATAACGGGGTTTAGCTTTTAGAAAAACATGAGTTAGGAGAGCTTGGAAAAATACAGTAGAAGAATAGCAATTCATAGCCAAGAAAAACCAAAACTAAGCAAGAATTTTTCAAATGTAGGTGAGTAAAGCTGAATAAAAAGAGATAAAAAATAAATGAAGGCCCCTTGAAAAAGAGCCCAGTATCTGGAATACATAAACACACCCTTAAATCCTCACAATTAGGCCACTTGACCCAGAATTTCTGAATTAAGACAGTTGGATGAGACATTTACACACAGATTTTGAGTACAGAATTTTACTCACTTAATTTTTTTTTTTTTTTTTAATAAACAATATTGCAGTTTATAACCCAGAGCCCCTTATATGTGAATTAATTATGCTTATTGATGTCAAAATGGCTATTATTTTAATTATTGTGAATAAGCTAACGCAACTAATGTATAACGGTGTCAGACTGTGTTTTTATGCTTAGTAACAAGGTTGAGAGCCAGCATAGTCACAATAACATTTGTTTTAGAGTTTTCAATCTTTTTTTCACATTGCAAATAAGTTTGTGAATTTCATGCATTGGGAATGCACTAATGTGGCTAATGAGTAGCGGTGTTGGACTGTGTTTTTCTACATGTTACTATCAAGGATGGGTGTTAGCGTAGTCACATTAACGTTTAATCTAAATTCTTCCCATACCCTTATGGCTTCTCCCTCCCATTAATGTTTGTTTCAGCTATATAATTTGTGTTGAAAACAAAGTTGGGAGCTACAGGAATTGTAAATATGCTAATGCAGCTAACGTGTAGCAGTCTCGAACTGAAGTTTCTAACTAGGTTTGGAGTTAGCGTATTCACAGTATCCTACAAATGTAGGACAATCTCTTAATTGTCCCTTTGATGTCAGTATGAGTTTGTGGTCGAATCCAAATTCTCCCAGCACCCCTACGGCCTCTCCCTACTGTTAATGTTGGTGTTAGTGATATCAGTCTGCTTTTACGTGTTGAAAACAAGGGTGGGAGTAAGTTTTAACTACAATAGAAGTAACGTGTAGCAGTCTTGGACTGTCGTTTTTCTAAGTGTTTCTAACAAGGTTTGCGTTAGTGTAACTGGTTCAACTGTGTTGGTCTGCGTTGTGTTCAGGTCAGGTGAATAAAAATCAGGATTTGACGTTAATTTAGTTTCTTTTATTCTAGTTGACAGAAAACAAAAGTTACACTGCTGTTCGGGATTTTCTTCAGTGCTTCCCCCTAACGACTCAGCCACAGTCCCCAGCAGTCTGCGTACGAATGCACCTCCCCCCACTGCAAGTGAAATAAAACATGATAAGAACATGATAAAATGAAAAACCAGCATCATACCTGGTTGACAGAAAACAAAAGTTCCACTGCTGTCCAAGATTTTCTTCAGTGCTTCCCCCTAACGACTGAAAATTACACGAAAAAGAAAGAAAAGTCAACACAAAATGGGAGAAAAATGGCGCGAAAATGGCGCATCGGCTCGTTTAAAGCAGCTAATAAGAAAAATCACAAACCGAGGAAAATTAATACAGTACAATTCCTGCTTTTGTTCAAACAAGTTAAAAAGCAGTTTAAGCTAAGATATAATTACAAAAAACGGACACAAGGAGGAGCACGTCTTACCTCAACCAGAGTCCGCAGCAGTCTGAGTGCGCATGTGCGCAGCACAGTCTGCTGCCTCACCGTGGTGAGTTCAAATACCCTCAGACAGACTAACACCCAGGTAGAAATGTTTATTAAAAAAAAAAAAAAACTATTACATCAAATTTGGTGGAATTAAATAAACTAAACAAAACACCCGTTACATTAGCATAGTCAAAGTTGTGAATACGCAAACGCAGCTAACGTGCAGCGGCGTTGCACTGTTTTTCATTTTTAAGTTCAGCGAGTTAGCAAAGTTACAGTAACCTTTGTCCTGGTGGTATAAGGCTTGTTTTGTACATGTTTCAAAGAGCACTTTGTGGCTAATGTGTAGCATGTCACAAATAACAATTAGAATTACTGTGAACGCTGTTAGTGAAGTCTGACGTATCTTATAATCGTATCTTATAGTCTGACGCCTTATAATTCGGTGCACTTTATATATAACATCAATTAGAAAATAGACCATTCACTGACAATGCACCTTTTAATCCAGGGTGTATAAAATGGATTATAATGTGTAAATTTTTCAAGTGGCTATAACGTGATTTTTTTAAATTTCTTTTGTTTTTTGTGTACTTTTGTCTGTTTTCTATTTTATTTGCACTGAAATCTAGATGTGTTAAGGACATGTGGCAGAATGAATAACTTACCGTTATTAACATTCATCTTGTTCTTTTTTAGTAACTGTCAGAACTGTGAAAAAACATAGGGGAACATCAAAAACAAGCACTGTTTTCTGTGAATATTAGACTCAACGTCATAGAAAAATTTTTAAATTTATTAAAAATTTTTTAAAAATTTTTAAATTTTTGCCATTTATTTCCCCTGTTTTGAATCTACCTTAATTGAAGTTTTTGGGGATTAAATAAAAAACACATCAGCCCACAGTGGGATTTGAACCAACGTCCTCTTGGTTGA
>NC_050523.1:11082536-11085431 GCF_002922805.2 Oryzias melastigma | reverse complement strand
TGTGTTCTTCACACTAAGATCCAAAGCGGTTCTCACTTGGACATTTAGATTGATGATGTTGATGTAGATAGATCTTAAGCAAGAAATTCACTGGAAAAAGTGATCAATTTTACATCTTCTTGCTATTCCCAACATGAAACCAGCTGCTCATTTGCTAGGTGGACCCAACAGGATTTCTGACCAGAACCAAAGAAAACAATAAAGTTAGACGTTGCCTCATGGTCACATGTTTGATCAGCCCTGCCTTAGACAGGATTATTAAATATGTAATTTTAGCTTGACACTTTGTCAAGCTAAATTAAGCTGATAAAGACTTACAAAAAAGTCAGATTTGTCAGTTGAAGACGTATTTATCTCTTATCCTCACTTAGCTTTTTTGTTCTGCAGGCGTATGGGCTACACAGGATCGTTTTCAGTTATAGAGCTTCTTTCAAGACTTTAAATCAACACACACTCACACACAAATTTTGTGATTGTGTTTTTCAGTTTGCAAGTTCAAAGCACATAAACGCTGTGCGGTCAGAGCCACTAATAACTGCAAATGGACCACCCTGGCTTCCATAGGGAAGGATATCATAGAAGATGAGGACGGGGTAAGGTTCTCAAATGTTATGTTCCATTTGTCACTTCGAATACTTTCTAAATATAAATATTTGATCAAAGGATGTATTTCTGTTAGAAGGTGGATTTATTCATAAGGCTTTCAGTTATATATGAAAATAATATATAAAAAAAGAAAAGAGTATTGCAGAGTGGTGATACTAGTACAAGCACATGATCTTTTTTAGCAGCATTTTAATAAATGTAAGAATTTCTTTATGTGTCATTTTCATTTTAAGCTCTCAAATAAATAAGTTAATTTAGAAGGCCTCTAGCATGTGATGACCAGTGTGTCTGTGTTGAATAAATCTGCAGGTTGCCATGCCTCACCAGTGGTTGGAAGGCAATCTGCCTGTCAGTGCCAAATGTGCCGTGTGTGAAAAGACCTGTGGCAGCGTCCTAAAGCTGCAGGACTGGCGCTGCCTCTGGTGCAAAGCCATGGTAATGCATCTGACACGCATGTTTGGAATATAAATATCTACTGTACTTTGACTGGATACAGGTGGGAAATGGGTTTTGTTTGGAGAAGAACATGAGAGGGGATCAAAGGCATAGCTTCAAACATAAACACTTTGATTTTTTTTTTTACAAGCTAATTGGGTTTTTTAAATATATTTTTAAGTGAACATTGTTACATACTTTGGGTTTAATGTCATTTTTATAAGTTTTCCCCAAGTTCTGATTTTCATGTTATTATTACAGAGAAGGACAACATTTTAATGAATCCAGTTAAAAATAAATGGTATTTCTATTATGAAATGTTTCATAATCAAGTATACTAACTCCTGTTGCGTTACAGTTTCATGCAACTGGATTAATAAAAGTGATTTAAAGCAGTGTCTAAAAGAATTTGACCTTATGCTGATTTTATTTTTGCATTTTGTCTTTAGAAATCAAATAATCACAAGAAAAGCTGCATTACCTGCAATAATGCTAGTGTGAATGCTTTTTGCCGAATGTGATCACTGAAGATGCAAAAGCTGTTTGCTGAAGATGCTGGAAAAAATGTAATGTAATTGCTGAAATGATTAGCTAAATATTCTAAAGCTATTTCCATACTGCTAAAATTTGCTAAATGAATTAAAGTTGCAGAAATTGCATCAAGTGCACAAAGAATTCTAAGAATTTCTTGAAAAATTGCAAAAATTCTGCAAAATTAAAAAAAAAATGTAAAATTATGTTCACAGATTTAGTCCAAAAACCTGAGTAGATGCCAAATTAGCTAAAAAAGTGAGCATTTTGCTAAAATGCTAGCTTAAATCAAATTTAGCCAAACAACCTCAGTAGATGCTAAAATAACCATAAAAAGCTAGCATGTTGCTAAAATGCTACCTTAACTGAATTATACCAAAACACCCCAGTTGGTGCCAAATTAGCCAAAAAGCTAACACATTGATAAAATACAAGCTTAACTCAGAAACTTCAGTATATACTAAAATAGTCCAAAAAAGTTAGCATGTTGCTAAATTACTAGCTTAGCTCATAATTAGTCTTAAAAACCTCAGTAGGTACCAAATTACAAAAAAGCTAACACGCTGCTAAAATACTAGCTTAACAGAATTAGCCTTAGAATCCTCATTATATGCCAAAATAGCCACAAAAAAAGCTAGCATGTTGCTGAACCTTTTGATAGCAAGATTGTATAAATTGCTTAACACTGACAGGCTACGTGGTGAAAACCTTTGGGGAGTGTTGGAGGTTTACAAGGTACTCAAACCCTAAATCAACTCTTTTTGGCTCTTTACATCTACAAATGAGACTTTAAAGGTACTGCCTTTTTGGTTTTTGACCATTTCAAATGAACAATATGTAGACCCAGTATATGCTACATTGCGCAACAGTCAATCATAGATCTAAGCAACACCTCTGCCGCTCAGTCTGGCTCCACAAGCCCCGCCCCCTTTGTGGCATTTTTCAAATATGGGCTGAGAATGGAATAAGCCTCCAACTGCATTATTTAATTACTCTTTAGAAATACCAAAGTCAAAACAAACAGCCCCCCATATTGCTATTTTGCCATTTATTTCCCCTGTTTATTATTGAAAAAAAAAGTTGAATCTACCTTAATTGAATTTTGGGGGATTAAAAAAAAAAACTCATCAGCCCACAGTGGGATTTGAACTGGCGGCCTCTTGGTTGTTAGACCAAAGCTCTAACCACTAGGCCACTGGGGTGGAAAGCAATTATGGCGTCAGAGTTCCTTTTAACACTGACAGGCTACGTCAGGGGTCTCAAACTCGCGTCCCGCAGGCCATCTGCGGCCCGCAGGATGATGATTTGCGGCCCGCGTCTTCA
>NC_050523.1:11068987-11082101 GCF_002922805.2 Oryzias melastigma | reverse complement strand
TCGTGTTCTGAAGTTGAGGATTGTGTGACAGCGCATTAGAACACTTCGTCAAACTCCACTGCTCTGGAATGGCACTGCAGACGGATGTCTCTCCAATGCTTCAGTGATCACGCCGTTTCAACAGCTCAAACAGATGCTAAATGCAGATGTACATGGGAACTGCTACTTGGCCACCTTGTGCTGAAAAAAACAAAATCTGCGTTTTTGCAACAAATTTCATCAGAACAAATCTGGTCTCGCAAAAAACAGAGAAAACTGTTGAGTTGATAACCTTTCAAAGCTGCAAAGACAATTTACATCTATACCAATTTGCTAACTTTTTTTTCTTCAATTAAACAACATTGTACCAGTAGCCATAGTCAGATTAGGGTTGGTGACACCAGAACTCCTTAGTGGATAGAGGTATTCTCATACCTTAACTGTGCATCATTGGCTTTGCATATGTAAGAATGTTTGTTTAAAATGTTGGCTTTTAATATTGAAGACTAAAGCATGAATGCCTAAAGAAAGTCCTTGATTGCCACAATTATCTAGCACCGAACTTGATAAAACTCAGATGAAGACTTCAAAAAGGAATCTTCTAATGGATGTGTCGCAAACGGGCAGACACCTGGTTCCACGTGCATCACATTTGTTAGTTCATCATATTTGTTAGTTCAACTAAGAACAGCTAAAAGTCCATAAAGCTAAATCAAGGTGAGACACGCAGATATCAATCATGAGATTGGGGTAATCCAAAAAAAACTAGCAATGTCAGAGTCCAGACAAGGGTCAGGGCAGGCGGAAGACAAAGATAAAGCGGAGATAAAGCAGGGTCAGAAACAAAAGATCGGGTCCAGGTGGAAACGCTTGGTAAACAGGCAGAGTGGTACAAAAAATACTTTGTACTGAACAAGGCTCTTTGCACTGCTTAACACTGACAGGCTACGTGGTGAAAACCTTTGGGGATTGTTGGAGGTTTAAATGGTACTCAAACCCTAAATCAACTCTTTTTGGCTCTTTACATCTACAAATGAGACTTTAAAGGTACTGCCTTTTTGGTTTTTGACTCATTCAAATGAACAATATGTAGACCCAGTATATGCTACATTGCGCAACAGTCAATTATAGCTCTAAGCCACACCTCTGCCGCTCGGTCTGGCTCCACAAGCCCCACCCCCTTTTTGGCATTTTTCAAATATGGGCTGAGAATGGAATAAGCCTCCAACTGCACTATTTAATTACTCCTTAGAATTACCAAAATCAAAACAAGCAGCCCCCCATATTGCTATTTTGCCATTTATTTCCCCTGTTTATTATTTAAAAAAAGTTTAATCTACCTTAATTGATTTTTTGGGGATTAAAAAAAACACATCAGCCCACAGTGGGATTTGAACCACCAACCTCTTGGTTGTTAGACCAAAGCTCTAACCCAGGCATGTCAACCTCAGTTTGGCTCTGGGGCCGGATCCAGACTTTCTGTTCTCAGGTGGGCCGGATCAGTAAAAGAATGTCAACTCCAACTATTTAGCTTTGTTTTTCAGTACTATAATTTATCATTCAGCCTAAATTTGTAGCCTACCCTACATATTATAATCACTGATGACATGGGATCTTTTCTAAGCACAACACATTTATTCACAAACAATGGAGAAAAAAATTATTTTCAGGTTTTGCATTGAATGTGTTAACAACTGGTTTATTTTAACAGTTGAGTGANGTGGGATTTGAACCAACGACCTCTTGGTTGTTAGACCAATGCTCTAATTGAACAAAATATACCGGAATTTTCTGATGGAATTAACACATGCAGAAATCAACCACAAAAATACGCCTGGCTCCCTCAATTCTCTGCAGCAAGGCTTTTAACTGGAACCAGTAAACGGACACACATCACTCCGATATTGTCTGCTTTACATTGGCTACCTGTCAAATTCAGAATTGATTTTAAAATTTTACTTTTAGTTTTTAGAGCCACGGTCAAGCCCCGACGTACATCTGTGACCTTTTAACCCCGTACTCTTCGGCCCGATCCTTGAGGTCTTCCATTCAGAATCTTTTAAGCATCCCAAAAACCAGCTTTAAGACGAGAGGGGTCGTCTCCTTCCAAGCTGTTGTTCCCCGTCTCTGGAACTCCCATCCTACTGCCGTTGCGTCAGATCAACTCCGTTGAGTGTTTTAAATCCCAGGTCAAGACGTTTTTATTCAGGAGAGCTTTTAGTTGATCTTAGCCCTTGCATCACTATGTTTTGCTGTGTTTTACTATGTTTTTAGTTGTTTTATTATTGATTATTGGTTCTATTTCCCTGTGTCTTATGATTTTATGTTCTTTTGTAAAGCACTCTGTGATCCGTTATGTGAAAAGTGCTATAGAAATAAAGATTCTTCTTCTTCTTCGTCTTCTTCTATAACAAGCCATCTAGTGATTACCTAGGGACCTTTTTTGGTTTAGTTTATTTTTTCATTTAAAAATGTGCTTCGTTTTATTTTATTTTTTTGTTCCACATGGACACAACATTAGCTCAACATTTTGAATGAATCCCTTTTGTGCCTAAATCACAGATAAGTCTGGTAAAAGTAAATGAAATAAAAAAATGAGCAGGAGAAAAAACCCCGGAGGACTTTTGGGAGAAAGATAGTATGTTCAAAAACTTTAGAGGATTAAAGGAAAATTTGGATGAAAAAAGTAAAAAATGCAAGGTTTATTTGAGCTTTGCAGAGTACATTTGTCCATTCTTGTCAAAAATATATAAATACACAAGTAAAACAAAACTATATTTTTTAATTTAAATGTTCAAATTCCACAAGGCGTCAAACGAATTTGGTTTAAATAAAATTTACAAATTGTCCAGGAAATTCACCTTTTGACTCAAAGTCTTGTATTGCATAAATACTCATCGTGTTTTTGTTTTGCTGTGTTTGTCCGGTCAGGAACGTTCCCACTTTTGTATCCCTGCTCCGCCTCCCGCAGGTCGATTTTAGTGATGGGTTTGAAGTCGACGTCCCACAGCCGGATGCAGCCGTCTCTGCCTCCAGTGGCAAAACCCTCCTCACAGGAGAACAAGCTGAAGATGCCAGCCTGAGACACACACCGGATAAGGAATCACAAATTTGTCCATCCTCTTTCATCTAGGATTGTCCTCTGGTCGGGCTGAAGGTTCGGGTCAGCAGGAGACTCACTCTGTGAGCGGACTGGACCGTCCAGATCAGGTTGAGTCCCTTCCACACGAACACGTCCCAGTTCTGCGCTCCCGAGTACGTGATGTCCTCCTTAGCCGACGCCACACACAAGATGGTCTGCAGGTCTCCCGCCTTCCTGAAGATGGAAGATGGAGCTTTGGAGTGTGAGCGTTTCCGCACAGAGCCAAGAACTGAAGGTCAAGAACGAAAGGGACAAACGTGCTGAGACGGAATGACAGGGTTTCTCTGAAATGTCTAAAAACACTCAGAAAACTTTAGATTTCCTTAATGTAAGAGGGAGGAAATCACATCTGTAAAGAGCAAACAAACAATACAGTTTATGACAAAAAAAGATTGAATTTTTTATTTTTTATAAAAAAAAAGTAACTTAATAATTAGTCAGGGCCATGAAGGAAACAGCTGCTGTGGACGGAGTACTATCGAGACATCCGAACTGAATTGATGCCCAGAATAGACTTTGACTTGTGAAAAGAATCCATGTTTTTGTGTTGTTTTTGACTCATTTGTCAATTTTTAACATTTGTTTTCAAGGACTTGATGGAGTAAAAACTAAAAGCAGATATTCATGCTTTAATCTGTCATATGACCAGTTTATTGATCTGCATTGTCCCTGTTATAAAAAACACAAATAAAAGTTTAGGTTTCATTTCAGTTAAACGTAAACTTTTATTGAACTGAACACAGGCAAGAATTCATTCATTTTGTTTTGAGCTGTTCTGAGTATCTGATTGTGATTCACTTTATTTATTTATTTATTAAATCATCCAGCTTTTACAAATGTTTAAAAATATATATTTTAATGAGCATAATAGAACTTCTACATGTCATTGGTTTTATTGTATAAATGTTCTTTATATATACTTTTATTTTCTATATTTTCTTTGGGTATACTGTCAGGCAGTCTTTAAACTCTGGGGTTTCTTCAGGACCATGACAGCTCTCTCTTCTGCAGAAATTCTGGTATGAATTCAAAGAGATTGAAGACTGCCTGCTCAATAAAACAGTAGAAAACACGTAAAAGACGTTAATGAAGACAATGATTGTGTGTATTACCCCTCAAAGCCAATAAGCACCAGAAAAAACTTTTTTTAATCAAATTTGTTACGGTTGGGTAGTTAAAGGGTTAAGATGGTACTAGACTCAGAGAGCTGGCGTCGTGCGTTTGCTGTCATTGTTCCAGAACCAGAAGTCCTTGCTCTATATTTCATAATTTAATATTTTTATTTCTGATATTTTCAAATTTTTATTTTTTTCCCCTGTTTTTAATCCTCCTTTTTTTTAGTTTTCTGTTTATATGTATTTTCTTTCTTGCAAATACTTGGAGTATTTCAATAAAGTGTTTTAGAACATGAATTTCATTTCAACTCTCTCAATCGTACTGATCCAACATAATGTTCCACCACATTTTTAGAACCACTGTGTGGTAAAACAGAGCAAACATTCTCATACCTTCTGTCCATTTACATTTTTAATCTTCTCTTCTAGGACAGTAAAGCGTATGGAGGCCAGCCTAGTGACATATTCTCTCTGAATTGCTCTGGGTTTACAGCAAAACCTTTTCCTGAGTGACATGTCTGAAACACCTCCTCTCTGAGGCATCTGGAAGACCCCCATAACATATGCCATACTCGCTTTGAATGGTTGATTTCATGCAAGTAAGCAGCGTTTTTTTTTTTTTGTTTGTTTTGTTTTTTACTCGCTGAATAACTGTCACCAATAAAAGGAGGAAATTCCAGTAAGAAGCTGGAACTTTTTGGTCAACCAAAAATAATTAACTGTTTCAAAAGGTTTGCCTGGTAACAAACAAATATATTTAAACATGATCAGACACGAAAATGAAACATTTTAGAAATAATTCAAAAATTACCTGGTTTATTACCAGTAAAATATTTTTATTTGCACATCTACTGAAAAAGTCTTTTTTTTACTGCGGGTGCTTTGATTGAAAGTTTGCCTCAGTGCCATTTCATGCAAATCTCTTTGACTGCCTTGAAACTTTAGAAAATATGAACATGATAGTTGAGGTTCAGTCCACAAATAAGTTCAAGCAGAATAGCGACAGCTAATAAAAGATCTGTTTTAAAATCCCCGGATGCCTTCAAGAACAGTGTTCTTCCACTTCACCATTCAAAGCGGGCTCCTCAAGGACATAAAGAAAGTCAGAACAGTGCATCACCAGTAGAAAATGCCTTTATGTTAAAGCTTAAAGGAGGATGCACGCAGGTGCTGTAAAGGCAGAAATATATATGTTTTATAAAGCAAGAAAAATAGATTTCAGATAAAGTAAAAGAAACATTATTTCAGTAAAAATGTCTTCATGGTGCCTGCAAAAATCACGTTTTTGTTATCAGACCTTAGCCTCCTGCGAAATGTTTCTCTTTGACCCTGGAGGACATTTGTTGTCATAATAAATGTTATTTTACTCATATTTATCATAAGTTTGGTTTACTTTATTCTCCCTGAAGATGTAATTTTTGCACAGCATGTCCTTCCTGTTTAAATTAAACTTTCTTTTCAAATTTCCATTCAAGAAAATAAATAGATAACGCACCATAATCAGGGGCGGAGCTGCTAAGCTCAACTGCAAAAGCCACGCCCCCTCAGAGGAGATTTTTGAAACAGAGGCTTCAGATCAACATGAAAAATTGCTTTTTAAGACATTTAGGTTGAGGGATTTTTGTATTATTTTTTATCAAAACATAATGCACTAGGTGTCAAATACTTATTAGAGTACTAAAAGGAGAAAACTAATAAAAAAGTTTTCTACTTAACTTTTCATTTTATTTAATAAAAAGAATCCTTGTGCAACTTTTCTGCAGATGTCACTTTTAATGTTACCCCTCTGAAGAAAAAAGTCTGTTAAGCAATAAAAATGTTTTGATATATGAGAAAAATATAAATATTTCAGGGGACTTTTTGTTTACAAAAGTGAAAAAAATGACTTTTGGTTAGTAAAATCTAATTAATTTATTCCACACAAAAATCAGTTTTGTACCTGGTAATATTTTTATGAATTTCTAGCTTCACCCCTTTTTTTATGAAGTTAAACAAGAAGTTGTATGAATTTCCAGTTCAGCTGTGGAACTGGTAAGAGCGGGGATTTCCTGGCGCTTTTATTTGCCAGTCAGTTTTATGTGAGCTCTTTATTTTCCTCAGTAGACGGGTGCAGAAGGTCAGCGTAAAAGCAGGGTTAGCTGTGGTGGTGAATTTTGAGATGAGGAACTTGCTGGGAAAGAAGTTGTGCAGACAAAAAAAATACTTTTAGGAGGTTTCATGACTTTTGCATCATAATTCCTCTTCCTCCTAGTTTCCCTACACCTGGCCCAGTGGCTCATTATCCATCCAATAACTTTAGGCTTAGTTTCTTGTGAAACTCAGCACAGTAAACTTCTTGCACCTAATTTAAAAGGACACAATTCCACCATTATACATATGGATATGATGAAAATGCAATTTATGTGTATAAATATAAGTGTGTATTTATAGTCGCATAAAAAACCTAAGGGGTTTGGTCATTTTTTAAATATTTAGTCCATCTGTCTTCACAAATTAAGACTTGCAAGTAAATCATTGAGCCTCAACACCTGTCAAAATAAAATACTCCAACTCAAAGAAACTAACTCCTGTGTGGATGAGAAGAAAGTTCGTAAGTTTCAATATTTCTTACGTAAAATTCCTAGATCAGAGGGCTTTAGAAGGTCAAAGCTCTCTTCTGATGTTCACATTATCTTGTGTCAATGCTCTCTATTTATGAAGAAAAAATAAACCCGATTTCCTCACCGTCTGTACTTTGCTTAAAATGACTGTCATCCATCCTTACCATTTTCCCCTCTACTCATATGAGGCCAGGTCATAGGGGCAGCACTCTATGCACAGATGTCTAATCTATCGTCTCTCCAGCCAATTCTTCCAGCTTCTCTGGGAGATTTTAAAGACCCACTTTGATGAAAATGTTTAAAGAAAATCAAGCTCAAACTTGTATTTTTGAGTCTTTATTCAAATTGTTGTCACGTAGAGTTGTAGACTCGTTCGTATTCCTAGTCCAGGGGTTTCAAACTGGCGGCCATTTGTGGCCTTTAAGTTAATATTTTGCGTCCCTCGCCTTAATATGAAACATCAAAGTCTACTAATATCTTCTGCATGTCCACGCTTCTTTGAAGATAACTTTGTTTTGTGATGTTTCGACTTGCTTAGTGCTTAAAACTTTGTATTTGCTATTGTCGTTGGATCTGATCATCAGACAAGTCTTTAGCAACAGTTGCTAGGATTGTTAGCTCCTGTCTTTTCACAGGACACGCAGAAGATAATGTTTAGTAGTACATAGACATGAATAAATGCTCAATAAACTTGTTCAGTAGACATAGACAATGGACCAAAGACATAGAGAGTGGACGCGAAAACATATTTGTCACAAATTGAACCCCATACGGCCCAGCCCCAGCCAGACTCTGCCTTTAGTGGCCCCAAGGTAAATTGAGTTTGAGACCCCTGTCCTAGTCTGAGTTGGCATCTCAAAACTGTGCAGCTGGATAACTCCATTTTTGTTGCTTTTATAATATTGAGTTGCAAAAACTGAGAGTTTAAGGTGTTTCCAGGCTAGTCGAGACAAGTAGTCTGTTTCTAGAATGTTCTGGGTATTCCTCAGGATCTCTCCCCATTTGGACACCAATCTAGAAAAGTGAACAAAAGACATCTGGACCAGATGCCCGAGCAACATCAACTGGCTCCTTTTGAAGTGGAGGAGCAGCAGCTCTACTCCGAGCTCCCTCCTGGTGACCGAGATCCTCACCTGATCTCTGAGAGAGCACCCAGCTGGTTTAACCATTTGTATCGGAGATATTGTTGTCTCAGTCATGAGCTCGGGCCCACAATCACAGGTGAGAGCTGAAACAAAGACCGACTGATGAAATAGGAGAACCATCGTTCTCTCACTGGTTAACAAGACCCCAAGATAGAAGAAAAATGACTTTAAGATTCTAAAAAGCACACTCATACCTCTGCTCCAGTTTCCCTGAGGAAAAAATAAAAATAATATCATCCCCCTTTTAAAAGGATCTGCAGTTTCAGTTTAGTTGTGACAAATAAATTAGATAAGATATTTAAAAAAGTTAAGGTTAAGATTGTTGTTTGCAGCAATTAATTTTAAGTCCACAAACAAACAGCACTGAGAAGGCCTCTGGAATTAATTTGATTTGCTTTAGTTACTGTTCACAGTGACAACACCATGCGGAATAAACACAGGAACATGTACACACACTTCCTCATAGAACACGGCTTCAAACATTTTTATTACCTCAGGCAAGCCGACATGAATAAGGCATTACTATATCCTCCAAGCCCATGCCGAGAGAGCATAAAGCTATTAATATGACTGAACAGAAGTGACATTTGAATACAACATGTATTGATGTGGTCTCTTTCAAAATCATTAGCTTCTACGCTATTTACATGCTCCCCAAGGAGGAAGAGATGACCCCAACAAGATGATAGCATTAAGAACATTAACCGGTCAGCAGCATTTGATGCGCCGCCTTAAATCAAGATTATTTAATCGTGAAGATCAGAGACCCTGAACAAGAAAGGTAATCTTTAAAGGGCTGAAATTGACAACCACACACTAGGAGTTTAATACTCAAAACATTCCTTAGTGTTGCAATAATATTGAATATTCATATTAAGAATTGAACTGTTGAACAATTTTGAAAATTTACACTTTAAGTCACATGTGTCAAAGTCAAGGCCCAGGGGCCGAATCCAGCCTTATTTCTAACTTGTATAATTTTGACAAAAATATTTAAATATTTTTACGGAGAGTAAAATATTGAAAGTTATTTATGGTTTAAGTTGATTTATTCTATAAAAATATTCCTGTCTGTTTTCCTTCATAGTAATGTTAAAAAGTTACATTTTTAAAGTTTTAAAGATTGTGTTTGTTTATCCTGTTGGGCCCGTGACCTAAGGTGCGTTTTGGATTTTGGGCCCCTGTGCGATTGAGTTTGACAGCCCTGCTTTAAGTTGGTTGAAATTTACAGAACAGGGGCGGAGCTACAGGGGGGCAGAGGGGGACATATGCCCTTCCAGGGAAAAAGTTTTGTCAATATTGACAACTTTTAAAAAAAAATCAGAAATACAAACTTCTTAAAAGAATAACAAAAAGCCACCAAATATATGCATTTTTTTTACATATGGCATTCCACTTTGTTGTTCTCATTCGCCACCCTTGCAAAGTCTTCTATCGCCCTCCTTATGAAATGTTCTATCTCTGCCGACATGCAATCTAATATTTAAGCACTAAAAAATAAAAGGGTTGGGAAAGTACAAAGTTGTAGGAAGAGAACACCAAGTTTGACAGATGAAGCTAAAGTGGGGAAAGTCAGTAACAATAACTACAACTAAAAAGTTATAGTGAGTGGTCAGTTCGGTCAGCTTCAGTATCAGCTCTTTATTTATTATTTACATTTTTTGCTAGGCCATTGAGATTTAACACAAAAAGACAAAGTATTTTCTGTACAAGAAAAATATTTTTTTAGTACCTAACAGTAAAGTTATCTGCTAAAATTAATTTTACTGGATCTATTGGAAGGTTACAAAATTATTATAATCATGACTCTATGACTGTCATCATACTGCGACAATAAGTTGGGAAATCCATAAATTCTTGGTTTGGTGACACAAACACAAACAAGTGGGGATTTTTTTTTTTTTTTCCCTCCAGCGCAGAGTCCCATACTGCGCTTGTTTCAGCAAACTCAGCTGACCCAGTTTCTGATGCAGTCGGGGGTAGGACGGCAAAGTCCCCACTTGGAACAGCCAGAGTGCCGTTTCCATCACCTTCTCCACCTGCACCATCACTCACTGGAGTCATCAGGAGGTGATTTTCAACAAAGATACCTTATCTCTATCCAATTTTTTTTTTTTTTTTTGGCCCTCCACCATAGAAAAAAAAGAAATATCTGATATTTTATTAAACATTTATTTGCTGTAAATAAACCCCAAAACCACAAGCTTCAATAGAAACTATAATCATAAAAAAGGAAAATAAATAAATCGGAAGGTTTACTGGGGTTCATATTTGCAGATTACTTCCTGAAAAGCGAGTTTTTTTCCCTTCCTCTCTGTCACATCTTTCAATGCAGCTCTCTTTATATTTTTGAGGTATAGTTAACCATGGGGATTACTGCTTCTAAGGGAATCGCCTGAGGTTGCAGGCCTTTTTTCATCGTTTTCTAGAAGGCCAGATTTTGCTCTTGAAGTTTCTTTGATGTTTTTCGCTCAGGTCGCTGGAAAGGTGAAATTAAAGGTCGCACAAAGAAGTTGGTGATTGAAGTGCTACTGGTAAAACGGGAGATTTTTTTTTAAGCTTTTGATACAGTAAGCCATTGTTTGCTGAAGTTTCGTCTGACTAGTTTGAATGTTTTCTATATTAACAATATTGAAATGCTCATCAGATCAGAATTTTTAAAGAAAACTAAAAGCGAAACAGTCCTTTTTCCATCAGCACTTTTAGCATTATGAAGCATTCCAGCACCACAAGAGGTAAATCTATAAATAACATGAGAAAAATACATACTAGATTAGAGCTGTTTTCTTGGATTTTATTTCATTCTTTTGATAAAGCTTTCAGTTGGTGGCAACAATATTTATTTGTCTCTCCGTGCTGGCATCAAAAAGCAACTCTTATCGTGTCATACTCTCACTGTCATTATTCATTTACATAACTGACAGCTTGCCATTTCATTTCCATAACAATGGGACGTGCATCCAGTGACTTCTTCATGGCATCTCAAATCTTAAACCGAGGAGATGTGCTTCATCATTTGTTGTTTGCTTACAGGATGAAAGAGCAAGTGGATTAAATATTTTAGAATGATTGTACTTTGACTTTAAACAAATGCTTAAAATAATTCTCATTGTTTGGATTCTGTATGTTCAAGTTCAGAACTGTTTGTTTGTTACTTCCAAGGTCTGATAATGAAGTCAGGTAGAATGTTCTAAAGGTTGTAGATGCATTTTTCCAACTTGTACACACTTTATTTCAAGAAAAATTATTGCATCAATAATTAAAAAAAAAAACAATCCCCAAATTTGATTATAAATACATTTAAAAAATGGTTTTAAAGAATGACTTTTTTATTCTTTGTGGAAAAATTTAAATATTCAATTTTGATTTGAATCCCAGACAACCGTTGCAGATGACTCCCCCATGATGCAGTGGGCACAGGACCATGGTCAACATAGTCCCGAGAGTTTTTAATGTTTTTGTGGTAGTTTTTATTAGATGGTCCAGTCACTTCCCGTTCCTCAGAGACATCATGGAACTCATCATCATCCCCCAATTCCACCAGCACAACCCTAACTTTGTGATAATATTGCACCACATCATGACAGAATTGTCACAGCTCGACTTCAGGAAGTGTGAGTACCTCAAATGCTATGTTCCCGTATGATGCATAAACTATCTCTCTACGGTAGCGATTGGCTGGTTAAAATTAGATGAAAAAGTGCAATCTTTCGTATCCCCTTTTTCCAAAGATAATAAAAAGTTAAACAAAGCACAGCGGCTCGCGTAAACCGTCAGTGTCTGGATCTCACTTTTTCAACTCTTTCAGCTCCGACGTGTCTGTCAAACATTTCGTCTGCCTCTCTGATGCCTCTGCTTCCTTCATCCATCTGCCTGCATCTGTCCAACAGTCTGTCAGCTGGTCAGTGCTTTAATGGTGGGCCTTGTCACATCAGTTTTGGCTTACGTTTTTGGGCCCTCTTCATTTGTCAGCTGCTTGTTGTCATCAGAGAGTGCCATCAAGGATTGTGACCCTTTTCTTGACTCGCTGATGAGATGCTCACACTACAATTCAGTCTCAGGAGAACTTTTCTTTTTTTTTTTTGGAGGAGTCCTAATGTTTTATACTGGTGCTACTTTTTTTTTTTTTTTTTTTTTTGAAACATGCTTCATTCAGTTCCTTGGGAAAAACATCTGTCTAGATCCTTGGTTTTGTCAAAGGGTATTATCCAAAAAAAAGTATTGACAATCAATATTAGCACATTGAGGAAATTACACAACTAATTAGGACCATAACACCAAAATAAAAGGATAAAACTAGACATTCAATGTTGGGTCTGACCTTAGGAGTAATTGAAAGAGCTGTGCCTGCGGCTTTTTTATATAAATCTTCTCTTTTTTTTTGTCTGAAGGAGGTTTTCTCCTTTAAGAGTCTCAGTTCGTTTCTTGTCAGACAATATATTTGTCACCATTCTGCTTCCATCAACCACAAATTATTAAAACAGGCTTCTGATTCTACCGACTGTCACGACTTGTGACTTTCTCCATTTGTTTTTAAATACATCAATGTCTTTTGTTATGAAGGCAATCTTTCTTTGGCTTTATTGGTCCTGTCATTTGTCATGTGGCTTGACACTAAATTTAACATTGGGGAATTGACTAATTTTTTTAATCTATTGCGTAAATCATGAGTAATTTGTCTGTGCTTCTCTACCAATGGTAATCATTTTGATTAATTGATTAACTTTTGTTTTACTTTCCTTTATGTCCCTTTGTTTCATGTCATAAAATTCACAAATTTTACAAAGAAAACAAGTATTTACTTGGAAGATTAAGCAAAAACAAGTTTGAACGAAAGTAAATGGAACAACTTATTTTACTCATTCCTAGGTCTTTAAAAATAATATCTAAAAACAGGAAAGGGCAACATTTATGGAGTTAAGGTAATTAAGGAGGTAGAATGTTAAACTTTTCCTGTGAGGCTTCGTGACCTTACCCAATTTGGGTTGTCACATGGGTGGGTATTGGTTTTTGGGAGCCTTTTAATATGTTAATATGTACCAAGAGTATTTGTGTTTTTATCTCTTGAAAAGGTTTATCCACCATAGGGATTTTTTTGCCAAAAATGTAGCTTTATTTGGTAAACACAAGAAC
>NC_050523.1:11051510-11068875 GCF_002922805.2 Oryzias melastigma | reverse complement strand
TGGTTGTTGGCAAGTTTTTGACAAATTAAAATAAACTTGTTTAATTCATGAACATGTATTCAACGGTCTGTGTGCTGCCTCCTACAGGTTAAAACAAGGTATTGCATGTCCGAAAGTTCTCTGGAGAAACTTGCATCACTTATTTTTGTTTTTTTTAACTGAACATAACAAGGACAAACCACTCTACATATTTAAGACCTGGCATACGCTACGTAAACCTAACCTGTCAATCATCAATCCAAGCCACACCTCCACCGCTCAGTCTGGCTCCTCTAGCCCCACCCCCTTTTTGTTATTTTTCAAATCTGGGCTGATAATGGATTTAGCCTCCAACTGCCCTGTTTGGTTACCCTATTCAAGTAAATATTACTTGACTTTTTTATTTTTTGTTATTTGCACAAACCACAGCAGATTTTTAGTCACAGCAAAACATTCATTGGGATATTTTTTGGAAAAGAACATTTTTTATCCTCAGTTTCAAGTCTTTTTAAATGGACAAGTATCAAAAGAAATTTTTTTTTGCTGCTTCTCACAACCTTTTTTCATGCCCTCCTCCGTCACCTTTTTTATTTACCGTGTTTCAGACCAAACCAAAGGATGTTCCCATGAAATATGAACATAAATTGAGTTATAAACCCAGCACTTGCCAGCGAATAGACCCTCTAAATCATTAGCAGAATTGCCAACTACTCCGCACTCTGTTGCAGTTAGTTTAAGACCCTAATTTAATGAATGCAGTAGCTTGCCTCTCATCAATATCACACAGACTAAGACATGATAAGCTGTGTACAATGACAATTTGAAAGGCTTTGGCATTCTCATAAAGGTCTGAGAGGGAAATTATTCTCGTCAGTGCGAGAGGAAATTGCCTAAGCTGTATAGTAAATGCACTTTAGTACTTTAAGGGAACGCATACGTTAGGAAAGTATATCTTTGTGTGCTGCAGAAACACACAACAGAACTGAATTCAAACGTAAAGTGACCTTGTTGATGCAGTTTGTGTTTAATACCGCAGTATCAAGTATCATTGGATGTATGAACATTTATTTTTTTAGCTAATATTTCCCCTAACATTGCTATTTTACTTTTATATATACATTTTTTTGTTTAGAATCAGAAAATATAAAAGTATTCCACCAACTTTTTCAAATAAATTAGCCAACAATTATAACATTTAACTGTTTTACCTTCCCTGCATGTAACTTCTTTGAATTGGGTTTTATTACATTTAAATGGCATTATCAGATTTGTCTTGCATGTATTGAGGTTTATTGAATGTCATGCTGGTTCATTGTTGCACTGCAAATGACTCTCACGAAACACTTGCTAAACATTTGTGCCGTTGAATATGAGACAAATTACAACCTATACATCTTGAATATCTACTGCCTTTTATGGGAAAATCGGTATAAGTTTGGTTTATATCCAGTAATCACAGGTGAATGTGTGTTTTTGACAAAATCCCAATGCAGCACGCTGGTGTAAACTAGCCACAACAGGCTGAGGCAACAAATGTATCAGGGCATAGAATTTATCCTCTCCCTCTGATATCCATTCATCAAGCCGTCTGAGGAGAAGTAAACAACAGGGCCGAACACCTCCTGAGCTGTGCTTTGTGGTTGCAGCCAACAGTCGGGGCAAACCATTAGGGCTCTGCATGCTTCCTGTCATAGGCAAAGTGACAGCACCCAGCGGTTTCCTTGCCATTGGTTAGGTCCCATAAAGCCTAAGTAAAGCAGCTGGCGCTCGTCCCAACTCTCCGTATGTGTTTTCTGAATTACCACACAGCATCAGACCAACAGCAGGATGTATAGGGGAGATATTTGTCATTTGTGTTAGGTTAGGCACAACAGGAACTAGATAAAAGAGTTGAGTGGGACAAAAGGATGAAAAAAGGGACAAGAAGTTTTCAGACAACTTTCTCTTGACGAAGCATACACCTAACGAAGCATTTGGTAGGAAATGGGCACACCTGTTTAACTGCTCATTAACACACATTTGTAATCAGCCAATCGCACGGCAGCAATTCAGTGCATTTAGGCATGTAGACATGACCAAGAGGATCTGCTGCAATTCAGACTGAGCTTTAGAATGGGGTGAAAGCTGGCTTGACTCTGAATGCGGTATGGTTGTTGGTGCCAGACGGGCTGGTTTGTTTCAGAAACTGTTGATCCACTGAGATTTTCACACACAACTATCTCTAGGGTTTACAGAGAATGGTCCGAATAGAACAACATATTCAGTGAACGCCAGCTCCGTGGGTGGAAATGCCTTGTTGATACTAGAGGTCAGAGGAGAACTGGTTTCTTAAACATAACGAGTTCACTGCTGTCCATACCTTGTTGACTTTTTGCCACAAGGATTAAATCAGTTCTGAAGGCAAAAGGGGGTCCAACCAGGCACGAGCATGGTGTACCTAATAAAGTGGCCCGTGAGTGTTGTGTTCAGCTAGACAGTGATGGGTGAAAATGTGTCTCATTTTCCATGTAGCATTTGTTCACTGCTTTATAAAGCCTAATGATAAAAGACATCTGCTCACTGCAGGTGGACCTCAGCTACAAACTTTCCTTAATAAACTTCCTTTGTTCAACTCAACTGATACAAATCAGCATCAAAACAACCATTTTAAAAACAGCAGTATCCCCATTCTTGTTCTTACTACTGATGCTTTTTCTCTAATTTAATATGGAGTTTACTGTAAAAAATTTAATGTCCAAAAATTTGGGTTTTGATTTCCTGCTGCTATGGAAGATAGGATGCAATGTGCTTCACAGTTTAAGCATCTAAGGACTATTATTATACTCAGCGGGAGGACTCACTGGCTGGAAAATTAAACTAAATAGCTGTAGACTTAAATGCAGAGCCTGTTGTGTTAGGAAGAGCTCGGATAGATTCTACTGAAATATGATCCACGTTTATGGACGGGGTCTTACAGAAGGACACAAAACAACACACAATCTGCTACTCATTTAATTATTCTGACTTAAATAAACCATTCTGTTTAACAATCTGTTTGATCTGCCTCAGTGAAGTTATGACCCAATTTTCTTTAGTAGCATTCAAATTAAACAGACTATTATTGCTCCAGAAATAGTCCACCCAACAAGACACTAGACTGGTTATAGTTAGCTTGTCCAATTGAGCCTTCGAAAACCTCCAGTTGCGTCCGAATTCCCTCACTTTTTAGTCCATCATACAGCGCATTTGCCATTTTGTAGGGCTGTCGGAATCGAAATAATCCAGTGCCCTAGACATTTACCAGAATGCGAAAAGCCATTGTGCACTGATGCTCACTAGATTGCCTAATATAGACCACAATGCACTGCATTTGAACAACTTTTTATGTGAAAAAATGTTTTTAATTTATTTTCCATAAACCATGACACTCTTTAATCATCAGAACACATTGGATTCAAAAATAGTCTTTGTAAAATGTTCATATTTCTTAGATTTGTATTTCGGGAAACATGTGACACTCGAGCTCCAGTGTTTATGTCCTTTGATATACTGTAACTTTTCAACCTTTTACAAGTTCAATTTAATTCCTGATACTGAAGAGTTAATGGTCAAAAAGTTACAGTATCCCAACCAGCAAGGCCAACTGAGCCCCATATGGTACAACGGAGCTCGATACAGCTTGCTAGCTTGATACAGCGAAACTCGCTATGGTGGAGCTCGCTAGCATGCTACGCTGTCCACCGGAAGGCTGGCTAGCGTAGCAAGCCAACTCACTGAGTGCCCACTAAAGCCAATGAGGGCAAACACAGGAGGGGCCACCACAGAAACTGTGGAAAAAACAAATTGCGGTCCATTTTCTGCCCACTTTTAAACCATATGAGTCCCACTTGCCCTCGCTGGCTGGGATGGTAAAGATTTTGTGTTTAAGCCTCACCGGCGATACCTCAGGTGTTAAAGGGTAAAAAAGGAAAAAAAAAATGCTATTAAAATCCAGGGCACTAGATAGTCCAACAATAGTTTTTTTGTAGTTAGAGAGTAGAAAGGAAATTCAGATAAACCCTTCAGTGTCAGGATTTACTCCGTCACCATGGTAAAACTTGGGACATCTCCAAGTTCAGGTTACTGGTTTCCTAGGCAGGGCTGGAGAGGATAATTCAAGCCTTCACTTTATCTCTTGGATTATTCCAATAGTTTTTAGACTTGCTTTAGCCAAAAGGAGATTTACCGTCTGCTGGTTGTCCAGAACTCTGCTGCACGCCTTTTAACCCAGCAGAAGAGCACACATCAGTCCGGTAGTAGCAGCACCTCACTGGCTCCCAGTTTATTTTTGATTTCATTTTGAAATTGTATTTCTTACTTTTAGAATTCTACATGGTCAAACTCCACATAATATCCCTGAGCTACTTAGATTCCACAAACCTTCTGGTTCTCTTAGATCACCAAGTTAGGGTAGGTTTTTTTTTTTTTTTGGCTGTCTTTAGAACTAGAAGTTCAAATGTTTCAAGTGATGGTTCCAAAACTCTGGATTGCTTCGCCTCTGTGCCTCTCCAATGCTCCCAACTCAGCAGAGGCTTTTAAAACACATTTAAATGATTCGTATTTCAGCAGCTAAATGTGAGCTTTCAGAGTTTTCTTATTCATCTTCAACACATCTTATTTCATTCTTATCTGGTACTGTCTGTCCTCCAAGGGCTCAGACAACAGATGCATGTCAGACCTGCTACATAAATGTAAAAGGAGCAAATTTGCCACATTTTTAGTTTTGTACGAGCCGAGTTACGACAATTTTTTGTGTTCTAGATTTAGTGGATATTTTTTTTAACTGTAAAAGTGTCTTGCTTTGCATTTAAATGTTTTATTTTTCCATGTGCAGTGAGAAAAATGCGCTGCAATGAAACAGATTCCAATTCATGAAGAACCCAAGGACAGGAGCAAATATAAAAGCAATAAAAAATATCCAGGAGACGGGGGGTGTTGGGGGTATCTAGTCATCATACTGCAAAGCATGCATCATGCTTTTGTCCTTGAGATATTTTCTTCTCTGCACTCTCCACCTAATATTTCAGCTATCATATGAAAAAATGTGATTAAACTGTTGTGCAGAAATAAAATAAAAAAAGAAGAACACATTATCCTTAAGCAATTTTTTGAAGCTAAAGCTGGAACTGTCAACACATGGAGTACAAATTCTGAATTTATATGTTTTTTTATACTGGTTTAAACAATGTTTAAATTAAAATTTTTTGACCCATAATTGAAAAGGAGACATCTGCATGATGTATCATAGGCTTTTAAAGTTAATTAAAGCAATCTGCAAGTGATTGCCAATAAAAGATTAAAGAAAAAATACAATAAACAAAAAAGAGGAAAGAAGAAAACAATTAAAAACATATCAAAACTATTTTTATCTTGACTTTGCATGCAGATATTAGCTATGTCAGAATTCACTTACTAATCCAAAACCCCCAAAAGACTATATTGTGCCGTACTATTCAATATCCTGGAATTTGGACACATTTCCTCTTAGAAGCCCAACATGACATCCCCCATTTGACAGAGTTAAAAAAACAAAAACAACACTCATTAACATGAACATTTTACAAAGAACAATTATGAATCCACTGTATTCTGATGATGAAAAGTTTCAATTTAGAAAGTGGGAATAGCTGTTTGTTAAGACCATTTATCTTGGCTGATAAATGCTGCACTCGCTCTACTGGAACTCTCTTAAAGCTTGATTCTGATTCATCAGTAAAGTTCCATCCAAGATCGTTTGGTCACTTTACACTATTGTACAAACCCAAGCAAAGCGTTTCCTTCCAAACCCTTTAAGCAAATGAAAGAGTTTGCTCGTCATCTTAAGTAATATTTCAAAGTGGATTATTGCTGCCATACCTGGGAGAAAATCCTATTTGAAGCACTATCGGTTTATGGAATGCTGCAGGTAAGGATAGTGAGGAGAGTCCCGATCATCAATCTCAAGCGCGGTAAGGTCAGTTCTAAAAGTGGATGTTTCAAAAGAAGAAAGCACCATGAGAGATGATCTTCAAAAACATTCATGCAAAAGGCTCATTGATTGGGGTCAAGTTCCTGCGATAGAATTTATTATAATTATATTTATAAGTTTGTGAAAACCTTAAAACCACAACTAAAGCAAATGTGCACTTTCTAGCTTAAACAAGTATAGCCTCCATAGAGAGAGAAAAAAACTTAGTTTCTCTTTGTGTTTTACATAGAAACTTTACACATTTGTGAGTTTCATACAATAAAAGAATATTGTACAATGTTTAAGTCCCACTCAGATCATTGTTTGATCTATTTTAAAGTGGTTTTTACAATATTGATTATACTTTTTTGTAGCAAAAATGTATTAAAAAAAAAAAAAAAAACTTAACCCCACCCCCTCTTCTACCTCCTGTTGCTGAGACCTTGAAGCGTTGTGGCCAAAAATATTTTCTACGACACAAAAAACTAATTTCCAAACTGCATTATTTTGTCCGCTCTTGATTTGATCAAAGAAATATTCAAAAATGCGATTTTGGTCTTAATTTTCTTAATATGAAGTATGTCCTCCTTATTGATTGATTGATTTGGTTGATTTCTGGTTTATTTTAAGCTTAAAATGTAGACCAAAAAAAAAAAAAATACATAAAATCACATATTTTTATAACTCATTATAATGAAATGCATTGTTTAGGAAAAAAAATAATAATTATGTCACATATGATGCAATAAATATAGAAGTCAAGTAAAAACACAAAAAATAAGATATTTTTTTATTCAAAGTGAGTCTTTAAGTTTATTTTTTTTGTTTGTTTTATGTAAGAATGACATTGAATGTTGTTTTACATACTGTAAAAGGTCACTTTTCTATTCCGTTCCGTATTTCTTCTTACTGTATAACTAATTACCTCTTCTCTTTTCCACCATCACATTCACCCTTTAAGTAAACAAACTGTCCTTTTTTTATCCGGTGACCTTAAAAGTACAACAGATGAGCAACAATGCAATTATATGTGCGTGTTTCAAGGAGATCAACAATCCAGCAATCCATCTGGCAATAATGCAATTATGTACAATTATTTTTAGACGTATAGTCTTAGCTATTGTACTATATTGCAATGGAGAGAAGAAGGAAATTAAATATACAGACCAAGGTGAAACCATGTGCTTTATTAATTGTGTTTCGTACATCAAAATGCACAACACCAGGACAAAAAAAAAAAAAAAAATGCAGATAACATGGCACAGAACTGCAGTGTTGCTAGCTTTGTTATTTTGCAAGTAGGCGTACACTTAGAGTCTGGAATGTACAGCTGCGTCTGCCGACATGTGCAGGAGGTAACCTTTCCAGTGGTGTTATCAGCACTCTCTGCAAAAATATGTCCTGCGCTGTGCACTTATTTTCTTCCGCTGAGATGCAGTAAAGTGTTGTTAAAAAAAATAACAGAGAGAGAGAGAGAGAGAGAGAGAGAGAGAGAGAGAGAGAGAGAGAGAGAGAGAGTACTGCGCTGGTGTAAAGATGGACACACACCCATGTCAGTGTCAACATGGTTTTTGCCAACATGATACGATTTCTTTAATTAAAGCTGAAAAAGGTAAACTAAATGACAAAAACTCAACAATTTTTATAAATTGTTGTAAGTTACTTTTGCAGGGCTGCTCAAGGGCACAGTGGTTACCACTCTGCCTCACAGTAAGAAGGTTCAAGTCCCAGCTGGGACCTTTCTGTGTGGAGTTCTCCACGTGTATGCTTGGGGCACTCCAGCTTCTTCCCACAGTCCAAAAACACAATTCGGAGGCTGATTATTTACTCTAAATTGTCCCTATGTGTGACTGAGAGCAGGGATACAGTGAGTTAAATAAATAGTAAAGTAATTACTTAATCATCATTGCAATACTATATACGTATATGATTTCTATTGTAAATTAAAACATTTGCATTGTTGTAAATTTTATATATTTCCACAATACTACTTTAGCAAATTTTAACACACTTCAACAATCATAGATTTTGATTTTTTCTCATAATTATCTAAAAAAAAATAATAATAATAATAATAATTTATTTTGATGGAGACATCCACAAGTGGTTGGAATCTACAAAATAAATTCAACCAAAAGCAAAACTAGACGACAAAAGAATCTGAAATAAAACTTAATAACACAATGAGGACAAAATAAAAGAAGAAGCATAATTTACATGCCAAATGAAAACAAGACTCTTAAATAGACTCTATAGGCAATTAACTAACACATAGCAGCTGAGGTAAGTAAAAATTGAAACCTGGTGTGAACATGAATAAAACATGAGAAAAACTGCTTGTTGAAAGAAAAAGGAAATGTAGCGTTTTCCAGATCCACACTGCAGTCCAAGTGGAGGCGGTAATGCTCCAATCGGTTCTTTGACGACCGCCATAAAACGCCCCAAGAAGAAGAAAATCAAAACAAAAGACAAACCTGTGACAGAGTATTATTAAAAGAAAAAATATGAGACTAAAGTCGTGAATTTGCAAATGTTTTCTGTAACTTTACAAAAAAACATATGAGATTAAGTTCAAAAGTGACTCTACAGTTTAGCTGTACGACAGAATTTGATTAAACTGTTTCGGATTTGAACAGATAACCTGAATTTATATGGAAAATGTAACAAATGTTTGGAAACTCTTTAGTTTGATTCAAAGTTTATCAAAATATCTATGTTTTTGTAATCTATTCAGAAAGTAAGCTCCGATTACCGACTCGTGTACTTTCTTGGTAGTTAATGACTTTTTTCTCAGAAATGTACATGTTTGTTGCAAATTTACAACATTTAAAGTAATACATTTAAAAATTCCCAACACGTACTAGAAACTAGACTTTTAAAGTTGAAAATACACAATTTTTTCTTGTAATTTAACACTTTAATTTACAAATTGTAAACTGACCTAATTCACCACCATACAAACTAAATCCAAATTAAAACAGTTTCATTTAGCTTCTCTTATACGTTTAATGACAGCTTGTCTGAAGCGCCACATTCGCTCTCCCACAGTCGCATGTATTGACACTAAGAAGTTGGCTTGCAGTTAAGAGTTAGAGCTCAGCTCCACAGTATCCCTGTGGTGCTAATAAGAGAGGAGCAAGTGCTGTTCTTCACCGTTTCCACCTGCAGATATACTGTTTCCAGCTGGTGCGGCAACTGCATTGGGCGGCCTTTATCTTAAATACAGGGAAGACGACAATGTTCTGATGTGTCTGACTGTGAGTCCAGCCTTTTAAGAGCAGAGAATTACACTCACCTTGAAGGACATTAAAAAGAAATTATTTCTTATTTTATGGGATAAGGTAAACATTTTACAGAAAAAAAGAAATAGTGCTTTTTCTGTTTGAATGTTAGTAATGGGCACCTTTTAAATAGCGGAATGAATGAAAGGGAATGCAACAACCAAGGCCAACAACTTAAAAGTGATAGAAATTTGAAGGCACTTCAGTAGTGGTGCTAGAAATTATAAAATAAAAAAATAATAATAATAACACAAATTGTTTTGTGTCAGAGATGAATGCACTGGCCTCTGAATGAGAATCACTGAATGAAAGCCTCTTTGCTTTAGTGTTTCTCCAGTGCCAACATTAAGAAGAGTACATCTCCCAGCCTTCACCATCTACTTCAAACCCTCACAAGACCTTAAGCGATGACAATGAACCGGATTCACAGGGGCTTTATAATGAAAGGTCACAATATTCTCTGACTGTGAGGTTCAGTTATGTCAAATTATGTTGTGGCCTGTGGCAGGCCAAAACAAAATTACATGGAAGAAAAGAGTCGGGTGGATGATGTTCATTTCTCTGAGCAAAACTCCCAGCATGCAATTATTTAAGATTTTTTTTTTCTTTTTTTGATAGGAAAACGTGCTGAATGTGATATTAATTTATCTTATTGTCTGTTCGTCAGTGAACTATCTTATCAGAAGGTGCATTTAAATAATTTTAGAGTACCTAAGCTCAGCAGCTATCTTCAGGAAGATAAAAACATCTGGAAATCTCTTTGAGGCATTGTGGGTGATATCTGCAGTCAATTGCATTAACATCCTGTGGAAGGTCCATGCTGATTCTCTAGGCTGATGTCGGAGTAAAAGATATCACGCTCAAAGGGCAACCTTCAAAGGGCGAGTGGGACTGATAAAGACCATTTTCAAAGTTCTGCATTGGTCAGATAGAACATCTTGTGTGATAATGCCTTTGTTTTTTATCGTTTGAGGTCAAATTAGATATAGACAGAGTTGTTCTTGTTAAGTTACACTTTCAATGGACCAATAGATGGAAGCCGAAGAAATACAAAAAAAAAAGTGTATTTTTACTCCAAGGGTTGTCCCAACAGCAAGTAATGCAAAGAGAAATGAATTGTGAGGTGAGTTTTAGCACTAAAGCTCTTATCTGGAAAGGATGTCAATTTAGATTGTATTACAGGCAGAACATTTCCTTTTAAAGAGATTAACTAAATTAAACAAAATCTATACATTCTGCATCAGTTGTGAACAATGACAAAACTCAAATCTCCCTGGACTAAAACATGTACTACAGAAAATGGTGGTTCACCCCTACAGCTTCACTTTCACAATAAATACTATACAGAGTGGGCCTCTACACAAAAACACCACACAAAATACTTGACTATATATTTTGGAAATACTTGGATTTTCATATACTTTTTTTCTATTGTTGGACTGTTTTATTTTTCCTTGACACAAACGTATTGGTTGACAGGGAATTTTCCCTACTATGACCCTTGGTACGTATTTCTGTGGTCTTATGTATGTTTTACTACTCTCTTTGGGACTGATGATACATCTAAATCCTATCCTTCCTTTCTTTCTTTTTTTTTAATTTACCCTGGCATCCAACCAAATAAATACTAAGATGTTTTTGCTAATTTCTACCAAATCACACCATCCCTCAATGGACATTAAGTCATGTCTACAGTTAAATAAAATAACTGGAAAAAGTAATTTTTCCTTCATGGTTAACTTTGGTAATCAGCTTTTTGGTTTCTGTTTCTTAGGGCCGGTCCCACAGGATTTGACGGCCATATCACGGGTAAAAAGTTGGAAAAGACGCGCTAACTTTATGCATTCTCGCGGTATCGTAGTGAGACAGACACCGGAGTCCATTCCTCCGCCACTCCTCTGTCAGAACACTCCTTAATCGCATGAAAGCGCGTCCTCCCTCGATCAGCCGCTAAACAGACAGTGGTACAAACGCAGACCGTTCGGGGAAACGGCGCGGATTTTCGGCGTCCAAGCGCGTGTGCCAGCGTTCGCTCTAAACTCAATCTCGCATTGCCATTGCACAGCGGTACTGCTGGTAACACACGTGGTCTCAATTTTTGTGCAGTTCAAAAATTATTTCCACCTGTAATGGCGGCCAAATTTTGTACCAGGTGTATTCCGTCCAATTCCGTCCTCCTAACAGCGTCTGTACCCTGGGGATTAAAATGTTTCCTTGCTCCAGCCGTAATATGGCTGTGAAAGTCATTAGGACCGGGCCTTTAGCCATCAAACGCTTTCAAACAGTGTTGTTCTTAATTTAAGTTATGGCTGTAAGTGTACCTGCAGCTATTATATGTGATCTGTCAGAGTATCCTTTCTAGTGTTGTTGTATTGTGGGCTAATTGCTGTGCATAAATGAGATGGAGACACATTGGTTATGTGGTGTTTAAATTGTTGATAATAGTCTTTCCACTACTAGACCTGAAAAAGTTTCATAGCTCAAAGAGTACTCAATTCCTCCATTTAATTTTTTTATGAAAAGTTACTTTGAACTGTGTCATTTATGGCATATATATATATATATATCTTTATTTGTGGATATTGCAATTGCTTAATCATCCATGTTATAAAAAAGCATACCTGTCTCTCAAAATGTATCACATTTTGGAGATTTCTCTCTGGGGTTTGTAGACCTGCTGCAGGATGATGGATGTTATGTGTGCTGTACTCAGGGTTCTCTGATTCTTTCCCCTCTCTTTGTATTACACCTCACAGAGGAAATACAGCATAATGTGTCGGCCACTGAACATTTCCTGAAAAACAGCCCCTGTTTTATCACAGGCTAAATTTATGTGATTAGAGCCTTTTTCTGTTGATGCAATCTCACATCTTCCTGCGGTAAAACTACTTACGGAGAACATCTATCACAAAAGCACTGAAATGTGATCAATTCAAATTTATAGGAAATAAAAATAATATTATATGACAATAATAATATGTGTTTATTAATTAATCTTAACAATTATTTTTGTCAATCATTGTATCCTTTTCAAATTTTATTATGTAATACCAAGCGCATCATACCTATACTGTAGTTCTGGTAAGGTCCAAACCACAAATATTAATTTCTCCTCCGTGATCATCTTTCAAACGCCACAATCAGAGTCCCTGATTGGTCAAAGTTCAACTGATGCACGTTCAATGGCCGTGCATTATGAGTCCAAAAATTGACTCAAAAACGTATGTAGCGACACATAAACATGAGAGTGTTGAATATGGAAGCCCAAAACGCATGTGTGTCTATGTAGACTTTTCATTAGAAGTGGTCACTTCTGATCCCAGTATATATGTGGTATAATGTGGAAAAAACAAACTTTTATTCAATTAAAAATGAAAACACAAACAAACAAATAAATTTGTTTTGACTGCGTTTCACAATCTTTGCGAAACTGTTTGACTTTCTGTCTTTCTCCTTTGATGGCTGAGCAAGAGGCAGATTACTCCGCACATGATATGTGCGGTATTATTCTTTTTAATTAGGAAGCTGATGTTTATAAGCCCCAAACAGTAACTCTAGATAATAGTGCATTCATGTCCAGTTAATCAAAATCCTGTTGACAGATAATGGCTGCCAGGGGCTCCACCAGGTTTGAAAAATTTAATTAGCAAAGCCATGAATTTCCACACTAAAGTGCTTGCTCAAGGGTGAAAAGGGATTAAATGCAACACTGAGTTTATGGTTGATTGGCTTAAAAAGTTAAAATGCGTTCTTTTGAAGGGATTGAAGTATGTAATGTCCATAATTTTTGAGCAATACAAGACAAAATAATAAACAGCGACTCTTTAATATGTAACTGGCGTGTGTGCATTAGGGCTTGGTTTTGTTTTTCTGTCAACACTGGATAATTAGCGTCACTGCAGAGGCTCTTGTAATGAATGTTGGGACTTGGAGACACTGGAGGTGTGGCTAAGACAGACTTAACTGAATCTGCAGCTCATAGGAGGAGAGAAGTTACAGATTCATTCAAATGATATTAAATTCATATTTTTACTACAAAATGTCCTACTAGGTCTTTGAAAAAAGTCCAATTTGTGACACTTTTTAAAGTGGCCTTAAGCCTCGTTTCCCTGGTTTGGTCCGGTTCGGAATGGTCCAGTTACCCCTTTAACAACGGGGAAATTTCCGGCGACAGAAATATAGCACACTTACTTTGAACTACACAATTAACACAATTCCAGTGGATTCTGAAGCTGAGAACATGGAATTTTAGCGCAAACAATTCAAATTTTAACGTATTAAATGAATGCGTTTTGTAAGTAGGGCACAAATAGTGTCTAAAAAATGTGCGTTGTGATGAGTTTTGAACGCATTTCCATAGGTGTTTAATTGGAAATAGTCGCTTAAATGCAAGTTTCCGATGGCGGTGTGATTGTAGCTTCAGAGCTAGCCTTCAATTAACCCTTAACACCAAAGCTCTGGTGTTTATGTTCTTTGATGTGCTGAAACTTTTCAACCGTTAACACGATTAACGTCATTCCAGTAGACGTTGAAGGATCATGTTAATGGTTGAAAAGTTACAGTATGTTAAAGATTTTGCGTTTAAGTGTCACCGATGACGCCTCAGGTGTTAAAGGGTTAATTCTGGTGAGCGTTTCCACTCAATTTAGCCTCGCTTCCACTGAGTGATTTGTTTTCACGGCACATGCGTGATGTAGACCACTAGCGTGTCATTGCATCATTGTAGTGCAACGACTAGCAAGGCAACAACAATGGAGGTCATCCAGCAGCATGTCTTTGTATTGCTTTACTTCTGGTACATCGTGTATAACAACAATTTTCATGGTAATTGTTTAAATGGTTAAAGAGGTATAGAAGGACAAAAAAATGTCAACACTGGAGCTAAAGCTAAGGCATTAAACAGTTAAATTGTAAGTTTAAGAGTTAATAAGACACTGAAAGACATTGACTCGATTGTGAATCATTTAAAAATAGAAAAGAAACTTTGATGTTCCTAATATTAATACTTAGAGAACTGGTAACAAACTTTGTATCTGGTCATGCAAATCTAAAAAAAAAAAAAACAAAACACTTTTTATTTGTTTCGCCACAAACTCAAGAAAAACAAATTAAGCTTAAGGTTAAACAAAATTATTGAAATTGTACAACGATTGTGAACCTCTGTGTTTTTTAGCACAACTGACCTTTATTTTCCTGTCTTTATACGGCGAGGATGGGCACATGGGGAGCTTCTGAGCCGGCTGTGTTAGAAATCAAATTGGTTTTGGATTTTGATCCATGCTTGCTTCAAGCTGCCTTGCGGACAAACAAATGGAATTGTAGTCCAAGCGAAGCCTAATGCACCACAGAGGACATTAGAAACACATATCCTGTTTTATTAATGTGGTCAATACAGTCCATTAGGCCACAGATTTAAAAGCCACAGAACTCCTCTACCTCCATTAATATTTTCCTTTGACCCATGGCAATCTTTTTATGACAAGGACGAAGCTGCTTTCTGAGTCCCACATATTGCGATGGTTATATTGACTCTCTTTGAGTTAGATTTTTTTTTTATTAGATTTTGAGTTTTGTTAGTGAGAGCTCAGCATAAATGTATAATAACAGCTGCATATGTATCTAAAACTAACAGTGCATTTGCAGTGACACAAGGCCATTTCTATTGTGCTTTGCTTTTCAGTCCTTTTTCTATTACATTTTTGTATTAGCATTTGCTTTTACCCATTTTTTCAAATACATTTTGAATTCTGCAGAAAAAGGATTAACATGAGCACTAATCTTTGACCCGGGTGTCCTTACATAACTAATTACTCCAATTGATTATGTATGACAGGAGCAGTAGTTTGACCCTCATCCTTCAAGGCTCACTTGGAGAACGAAGAGGATCATAAAACTGTGGAATAATTAAACCTTGGCAGCTAACAGATTTAAAATACATACTGTATTTCTCCGATTATTATTATTTCTTTTTATAGGGGAAAAAAGAAGAAAGTTGGAAAAAGCGGTGTTCACATTCAGTCCAAAAAGTTACATTTACAAATTAAAGTTCTTTTATTTTCTTTAGGATAGCTTCTCAACTGTGTGCAACTCTGTGACATCCTGAAAAATATTAATGCATTTTTTATTATAATTTTAAGCATATTTCTAACTAGGAGTGTAACAATTCATTCTAACAATGATTCCATTAGTAAAAAAAAAGTGGTTGATGATGCAATTCATAGTCAATTTGGAACGATCTGATTCACTGACCTAAAAACATCTTTAGCCAAAAATTCCACCAGAGTGACTAAGAAATAAATACCTGGTACTGATCAGTGCAGGTGAAGTTTTCCAGATTCCTTTTATATCTTCTAAGATAATCAAGTGTAAATGAAAGATGTGTACAAACAAATATGTAAACAAGAACAAATCCATTCACATTTTAGTTTTATAAAGTTCAGCCCCATGTTGTTTTCCTCCATCAAAATAACACAAATGAATCCTTAATAACTTTATACTTCACCGGATAGTTTCATGTATTTTCTAAATTTAAAGTGTTTCCACACATTAGGTTCTAATGATGGCTTGATCTTTTTCTTTTTTTTTCTTTTTCCCACCTCATGTGTGTTGTCCGCTTTGATGAAAGCCATTTTTACGTAATATTAAAATAAAAAATTAGCCCACCAAGCTTCAATCTAAGTAGTATTTTCCAATATCCTTTTATTTCAAAATTAAACAATGATATATTGGTATAGGCTGATTTGATTGACAACTTGTCTCACATGGATTGATCTGGTTGGATTGTAAGAATATAAGTGATTTAGTCATAACACCCGTATTTTTGATTAATTTTAAATCTTTTAATTTTTTTTCAAATATTCTAATTTGGAATGAACTACAGAAGAAAAGAGCTTTTGCGATGATAATCAACATAAGCAGGAATCCATCCATATTTGTGTAAATGAAAAAAAAAAGAGGATATTTTCACTATCAAATAAATTCTGGTCTAATTGGGGCAATACCTTGTGCTATCTTACATGGCCCAGATGATCCAACCGTTACATTGACGTGTTATCCATCTCTGACAAATCAGACCCTCCTGGATTTCGCAATGTTGCAATCACAACTATTAACGGAAAATCAAGTAAACCTCGCGATTTGTTTCGCACCTTGCAACTTTTTATTTTCCCCGCCACTCTGACCAATCTACCGTGACAACGGTCATGGATATCGTGACCTTTTCCCTTATGACTTCTTCCCGGATGCAATTTTTTTTTGTCATTTATTTAGTCTTCTCTGATTTTTTTCTCTCCAAGACGCGAGTAAACACATCTGGTCCACCAGATCATTTAATCCAGCCCAGTTGTGAAGTGAAAGAATTATAAGAATGTTGAAAAAAATAAAAGCAAGTTTCTAGCCCATTCCTGTGATGAGTCACGATTCTTAGAAGAAATTACCCAAATGCGCATTTCCACCACTAGGGGAAACAAATCTAAAGCAAGAACGACATAACAAGATATCCAGAAATAACAACATATATTTGCAAGTGTGTGCCATGTCTGGGTAAGATGAAGTTTTACCTGGCTTAATTTTTTATTGATTTGCACATTTATAATAATAATATTAATACTAATTAGATTATTTATATAGGACTTTTGAAAGATGCTCAAAGATGCTTAACCCTCATATTTTAGGCATGGTGTTTATTTTTTTCCGTAGCCACCTCTTAAGTTTAGCAATATTTAGTATAAAACTGAATAAACCATTTTTTTTAAAATGAAAATTACATTTTATTTTTAATCATTTGGCCATTGTGAATGATAGTGTAAAAATAAGTGATTAAGGTTAGAAATTGTTTGAGGCATTTTTTCCAACTGGGTTAATCGGCCATTGTGTCACTGGCCTCACCCACTTTAGATCAGACGGGTTGAATGTGAACCCTGAACCAAAATAAGTGAGTTTGTATCTGTATACGAGTATATTAAACTTCACAATTCATGGCTGTGATCGTATAGTAGTTAGTACTCTGCGTTGTGGCTGCAGCAACCCCGGTTTGAATCCGGGTCACAGCAAAAGTGCTCAGGTGGTGTGTACTACTGTAGGGCTTACGTGGACAGTTTAATAACCAACGACTAAATCTCTTCCTCACCACGATGTCTAT
>NC_050523.1:11049042-11051418 GCF_002922805.2 Oryzias melastigma | reverse complement strand
AGCTGATATTTGTCACCCCTTTGATATTAGTAAATGGATATTTTACTTCAAATGCTCCATTTGAGATCTTACAAGTGTCAAAGCTATTGCCAAGTAAGTTGAGAATAGAGATATCTCTTATTTGACAGGACAAAAACATTGTGAATAGAGTCCAGAATGGTCAAGTGCTGTGATTGTTATGCAAAGATGTGTTTCTTCTGTATCTGTAAACAAATATATCCAACTTAGCACTTTTACTGTTCCTGAAGTTCATAGCTGTGATCGTATAGTGGTTGCCGCAGCAACCCTGGTTCGAATCCGGGTCACAGCAACATAATCTTGTGGATTGTTATTTAGCTGGGCTCACATGGACAGTTTAATATCCAAAAACTTAAGTTACCTCTCCATGATGTCTATATTTTTGTCATTGCTTAATCTTCTTTTTTTTTTAACTTGCTCCTATGGACACATCCCTGAGTTTGTTAATGAGGAAAACAAAAAAAAACAAAAGTCCTAACTTAGTACATATTTTTCACCCGTTTAATGATAATAGACAGATATTTTACTTCAAATAATCCTTTTAAGATCCTTCAAGTGTCTCTGTCAGATGTGTTTCTTCTGTATACGAATAAATCAAACTTAGCACTTCTACTGTTCCTACAGTTCCAACAAAAAGGTCATAGACTAGAACTGTGCACAGTCCCTATTCATAGCTGTGATCGTATAGTGGTTAGTACTCTGCGTTGTGGCCGCAGCAACCCCGGTTCGAATCCGGGTCACAGCAACATGGTCTTGTGGGTAGCTATATTAGGTGGGCTCACATGGACAGTTTAATATCCAAAAACTTAAATTACCTCTCCATGATGTCTATATTTTTGTCACAGACGTCTCAATATATATTTTTTAACTTGCTCTAGTGGACACAACCCTGAGTTTGTTCACGAGAAATAAAAAAGAAACACAAGCCCTAACAGAGTATATATTTGTCACCCGTTTAACGTTAATAGACAGATATTTTACTTCAAATCCTCCTTCTGAGATCTTACAAGTGTCAAACTCTAATACCAAGTAAGTAGAGAATAGAGATATCTCTTATTTGACAGGGCAAAAACATTGTGAATAGAGTCCAGAACAAAGATGTGTTTCTTTTGTATGTGTATACGAATATATCAAACTTAGTACTTCTACTGTTCCTTCAAAAAGATCATAGACAGCAACAGAGACTAGAACTGTGCACAGTGCACATTCATAGCTGTGATCGTATAGCGGTCAGTACTCTGCGTTGTGGCCGCAGCAACCCCGGTTCAAATCCGGGTCACAGCAACGTGGGCTTGTGGATAGGTATTTAGCTGGGCTCACATGGACAGTTTATTTTCAGAAAATATAGTTACTTCTGCATGATTTCGGTTTTTGTTACAGACGTCTCAACCATTTTTTTTTTAACTTACTCCCATGGACACAACCCTAAGTTAGTTAACGAGGAATAAAAAAGAAACACAAGCTCTAACAGAGTATACATTTGTCACCCGTTTAACGGTAATAGACAGATATTTTCTTTTAATTCCTCCATTTGAGACCTTACAAGTGTCAAACTCTAATACCAAGTAAGTAGAGAATAGAGATATCTCTTATTTGACAGGGAAAAACATTGTGAATAGAGTCCAGAACGATCAACTGCTGTGATTGTTGTACAAAGATGTGTTTCTTCAGTATCTATATACGAATAAATCAAACTTAGCACTTCTACTGTTCCTGAAGTTCTATAGTTCTAACAAAAAGGTCATAGAGAGCAACTAAAAGTAGAACTGTTTACAGTGCACATTCAAAGCTGTGATCATATAGTGGTTAGTACTCTGCGTTGTGGCCGCAGCAACCCCGGTTCGAATCCGGGTCGCAGCAACATGGTCTTGTGGATTGTTATTTAGCTGGACTTACATAGACAGATTCATATCCAAAAACATAGTTACCTCTCCATCAGTGTTAATTTTGACAGAGAATTTTAATTTAGTTTTAGTCATAGTCTTTTGACTAAAATAGGGTTTAGTTTTAGTCGCAATTTAGTTATATTGATTCTATTAATTTTAGTCAAATTTTAGTCGACGAAATTACAGTGGATATTTAGTCGACGAAATTACAGTAGATATTTAGTCGAAAAAAAATATAGAATAAAGGTAAAGTATTTTAATCACATTTACACCGTATGATCAGATGAATAACACGCAAAGATTTGAGTAATTTGTAAAAAAACCAAAACATTTTACTTCACTTTGCTTTCCAAACTTGTCATTTCTGCGAATTCAGCTTCAACAACTTGAAACGCGATAAAAGAAAAAATAAATATAATTATATCATTATAATTCCATCCCATTTTCAATCAGAAAGTGTCTATGCACACGT
>NC_050523.1:11048765-11048880 GCF_002922805.2 Oryzias melastigma | reverse complement strand
TACGTGCAGCCAACAAAAGAAATCCATCCTTGGACAAACTTAAAATGCAGCAACGGGATCTTGGCTGCACGTATTACATGTGGACAAAACATGAATTTCATCATATTCTGTGCTG
>NC_050523.1:11037096-11048600 GCF_002922805.2 Oryzias melastigma | reverse complement strand
AGCATGTCTGTGGTGAACTGTAATACCACCGCCGGCCAATAGAGGGCGCTGTTGTCACGTAAGACGTGATGGCGTTGGAGATTAAACCAGTGACTGCTTGTGGATCTGAAGAAACAGCGGGGCTGCTAGCACTCGGAAATACACAACAACATCGATTTATAACTTTACAAACGTCATGCTAAAACAATAAAGCCAGACTTACATTTAAATGTACCTCTGAGCTTCAGAGTTTCACCCGCATGAAGAAAAGCGCTTCTCGTGTCGTTTTTATTCGTTGACGAAAAAAGTCTGTCAATTTAGTTAAAGTTTTCGGGTCTGGGCGGGAGTTTTCGTTTCGTTTTCGTTTCGTTTTCGTTGGGTAAATAGTGTCGTTGACGAAGACGATGACGAAAATTTTTCGTCAACGAAATTAACACTGCTCTCCATGATGTCTATGTTTTTGTCACAGACGTCTCAATCTTTTTTTTGTGTTAACTGGCTCCCATGGACACATCCCTGAGTTGGTTAACGAGGAAAAAAAGAAACACAAGCACTAACAGAGTATACATTTGTCACCCATTTAACGGTAATAGACGGATATTTTCTTTTAATTTCTCCATTTGAGATCTTACAAGTGTCAAACTCTAATACCAAGTAAGTAGAGAATAGAGATATCTCTTATTTGACAGGGCAAAAACATTGGGAATAGAGTCCAGAACGATCAACTGCTGTGATTGTTGTACAAAGATGTGTTTCTTCTGTATCTGTATACGAATATATCAAACATAGCATTTCTACTGTTCCTGAAGTTCTATAGTTCTAACAAAAAGGTCATAGAGAGCAACTAAGAGTAGAACTGTTTACAGTGCACATTCAAAGCTGTGATCGTATAGTGGTTAGTACTCTGCGTTGTGGCTGCAGCAACCCCGGTTCGAATCCGGGTCACAGCAACATGACGTGGTGGATTGTAATTTAGCTGGACTCACATGGAAAGGAAATGTATAAAAACGTAGTTATCTTTCCATAATGTCTTTGTTTTTGTCATAGATGTCTCAATCTTTTTTTGTTAACTTGCTCAAATAGACACATCCCTGAGTATGTTAATGAGGAAAACAAAAAAAAGTCCTAACTTAGTATTTGTCACCAGTCTAATGATAATAGACAGATATTTTACTTCAAATAATCCTTTTAAGATCTTACAAGTGTCTCGGTTGGATGTGTTTCTTCTGTATCTGTATACGAATATATCAAACTTAGCACTTCTATTGTTCCTGAAGTTCTACAGTTCTAACAAAAAGGTCATAGAGAACAACAGAGACTAGAACAGTGCACAGTGCACATTCACAGCTGTGATCGTATAGTGGTTAGTACTCTGCGTTGTGGCCGCAGCAACCCCGGTTCGAATCCGGGTCACAGCAACGCGATCTTGGGGATTGGTTTTTAGCTGGACTTACATGGACAGTTTAATTTTCAAAAAGGTGGTTACATTTCCATGATGTCTATATTTTTGTCACAGACGTCTCAATCTTTTTTTTTTAACTTGCTCCAATGGAAATATCCCTGAGTTGCTACCGAAAAGAAAAGAAAAACAAGCTCTAGCAGAGTATACATTTGTCAACCCTTTAATGCTAAAAGACAGATATTTTCTTTCAATTCCTCCATTTGAGACCTTACAAGTGTCAAACTCTAATACCAAGTAAGTAGAGAATAGAGCTATCTCTTATTTGACAGGGCAAAAACATTGTGAATAGAGTCTAGAACGATCAACTGCTGTGATTGTTATGCAAAGATATGTTTCTTTTGTATCTGTATACGAATATATCAAACTCAGCACTTCTACTGTTCCTTCAAAAAGGTCATAGAGAGCAACAGAGACTAGAACTGTGCACAGTGCACATTCATAGCTGTGATCGTATAGTGGTCAGTACTCTGCGTTGTGGTCGCAGCAACCCCGGTTCGAATCCGGGTCACAGCAACGTGGGCTTGTGGGTAGGTATTTAGCTGGGCTCACATGGACAGTTTATTTTCAGAAAGTATAGTTACTTCTGCATGATTTCGGTTTTTGTTACAGACGTCTCAACCATTTTTTTTTTAACTTACTCCCATGGACACAACCCTAAGTTAGTTAACGAGGAATAAAAAAGAAACACAAGCTCTAACAGAGTATACATTTGTCACCCGTTTAACGGTAATAGACAGATATTTTCTTTTAATTCCTCCATTTGAGATCTTACAAGTGTCAAAGCTATTGTGAAGTAAGTAGAGAATAGAGATATCTCTTATTTGACAGGGAAAAACATTGGGAATAGAGTCCAGAACGATCAACTGCTGTGATTGTTATGCAAAGATGTGTTTCTTCTGTATCTGTATACGAATAAATCAAACTTAGCACTTCTACTGTTCCTGAAGTTCTATAGTTCTAACAAAAAGGTCATAGAGAGCAACTAAAAGTAGAACTGTTTACAGTGCACATTCAAAGCTGTGATCGTATAGTGGTTAGTACTCTGCGTTGTGGCCGCAGCAACCCCGGTTCGAATCCGGGTCACAGCAACATGGTCTTGTGGATTGTTATTTAGCTGGACTTACATAGACAGGTTCATATCCAAAAATATAGTTACCTCTCCATGATGTCTATGTTTTTGTCACAGACGTCTCAATCTTTTTTTGTGTGTTAACTGGCTCCCATGGACACATCCCTGAGTTGGTTAACGAGGAAAAAAAGAAACACAAGCACTAACAGAGTATACATTTGTCACCCATTTAACGGTAATAGACAGATATTTTCTTTTAATTTCTCCATTTGAGATCTTACAAGTGTCAAACTCTAATACCAAGTAAGTAGAGAATAGAGATATCTCTTATTTGACAGGGCAAAAACATTGGGAATAGAGTCCAGAACGATCAACTGCTGTGATTGTTGTGCAAAGATGTGTTTCTTCTGTATCTGTATACGAATAAATCAAACTTAGCACTTCTACTGTTCCTGAAGTTCTATAGTTCTAACAAAACGGTCATAGAGAGCAACTAAGAGTAGAACTGTTCAAAGTGCACATTCAAAGCTGTGATTGTATAGTGGTTAGTACTCTGCGTTGTGGCTGCAGCAACCCCGGTTCGAATCTGCGTCACAGCAATGCGATGTTGGGGATTGGTTTTTAGCTGGACTTACATGGACAGTTTAATTTTCAAAAAGGTGGTTACATTTCCATGATGTCTATATTTTTGTCACAGACGTCTCAATCTTTTTTTTTTAACTTGCTCCAATGGAAATATCCCTGAGTTGCTACCGAAAAGAAAAGAAAAACAAGCTCTAGCAGAGTATACATTTGTCAACCCTTTAATGCTAAAAGACAGATATTTTCTTTCAATTCCTCCATTTGAGACCTTACAAGTGTCAAACTCAAATACCAAGTAAGTAGAGAATAGAGCTATCTCTTATTTGACAGGGCAAAAACATTGTGAATAGAGTCTAGATCGATCAACTGCTGTGATTGTTATGCAAAGATGTGTTTCTTTTGTATCTGTATACGAATATATCAAACTCAGCACTTCTACTGTTCCAACAAAAAGGTCATAGAGGGCCACAGAGACTAGAACTGTGTACAGTGTGTATTCATAGCTGTGATCGTATAGTGGTTAGTACTCTGCGTTGTGGCCGCAGCAACCCCGGTTCGAATCCGGGTCACAGCAACATGGTCTTGTGGATTGTTATTTAGCTGGACTTACATAGACAGATTCATATCCAAAAACATAGTTACCTCTCCATGATGTCTATGTTTTTTTCACAGACGTCTGCAAAGATGTGTTTCTTCTGTATCTGTATACGAATAAATCAAACTTAGCACTTCTACTGTTCCTGAAGTTCTATAGTTCTAACAAAAAGGTCATAGAGAGCAACTAAGAGTAGAACTGTTCAAAGTGCGCATTCAAAGCTGTGATGGTATAGTGGTTAGTACTCTGCGTTGTGGCCGCAGCAACCCCGGTTCGAATCCGGGTCACAGCAACATGATGTGGTGGATTGTAATTTAGCTGGACTCACATGGAAAGGGAAATATATAAAAACGTAGTTATCTTTCCATAATGACTTTGTTTTTGTCATAGATGTCTCAATCTTTTTTTGTTAACTTGCTCAAATAGACACATCCCTGAGTATGTTAATGAGGAAAACAAAAAAAAGTCCTAACTTAGTATTTGTCACCAGTCTAATGATAATAGACAGATATTTTACTTCAAATAATCCTTTGAGATCTTACAAGTGTCTCGGTCGGATGTGTTTCTTCTGTATCTGTATACGAATATATCAAACTTAGCACTTCTACTGTTCCTGAAGTTCTACAGTTCTAACAAAAAGGTCATAGAGAACAACAGTGACTAGAACTGTGCACAGTGCACATTCACATCTGTGATCGTATAGTGGTTAGTACTCTGCGTTGTGGCCGCAGCAACCCCGGTTCGAATCCGGGTCACAGCAACGCGATCTTGGGGGTTGGTTTTTAGCTGGACTTACATGGACAGTTTAATTTTCAAAAAGGTGGTTACATTTCCATGATGTCTATATTTTTGTCACAGACGTCTCAATCTTTTTTTTTTTTAACTTGCTCCAATGGAAATATCCCTGAGTTGCTACCGAAAAGAAAAGAAAAACAAGCTCTAGCAGAGTATACATTTGTCAACCCTTTAATGCTAAAAGACAGATATTTTCTTTCAATTTCTCCATTTGAGACCTTACAAGTGTCAAACTCAAATACCAAGTAAGTAGAGAATAGAGATATCTCTTATTTGACAGGGCAAAAACATTGTGAATAGAGTCTAGAACGATCAACTGCTGTGATTGTTATGCAAAGATGTGTTTCTTTTGTATCTGTATACGAATATATCAAACTCAGCACTTCTACTGTTCCTTCAAAAATGTCATAGAGAGCAACAGAGACTAGAACTGTGCACAGTGCACATTCATAGCTGTGATCGTATAGCGGTCAGTACTCTGCGTTGTGGCCGCAGCAACCCCGGTTCGAATCCGGGTCACAGCAACGTGGGCTTGTGGGTAGGTATTTAGCTGGGCTCACATGGACAGTTTATTTTCAGAAAGTATAGTTACTTCTGCATGATTTCGGTTTTTGTTACAGACGTCTCAACCATTTTTTTTTAACTTGCTCCCATGGACACAACCCTAAGTTAGTTAACGAGGAATAAAAAAGAAACACAAGCTCTTGTGGATTGTTATTTAGCTGGACATACATAGACAGTTTAATTTTCAAAAAGGTGGTTACATTTCCACGATGTCTATATTTTTGTCATAGACGTCTCAATCTTTTTTTTTTTTAACTTGCTCCAATGGAAATATCCCGAGTTGCTACCGAAAATAAAATAAAAACAAGCTCTAGCAGAGTATACATTTGTCAACCCTTTAATGCTAAAAGACAGATATTTTCTTTCAATTCCTCCATTTGAGATCTTACAAGTGTCAAACTCTAATACCAAGTAAGTAGAGAATAGAGATATCTCTTATTTGACAGGGCAAAAACATTGTGAATAGAGTCCAGAATGATCAACTGCTGTGATTGTTATGCAAAGATGTGTTTATTCTGTATCTGCATACGAATAAATCAAACTTAGCACTTCTACTGTTCCAACAGTCCTACCGTGTTTCAACAAAAAGGTCATAGAAAGCAACAAAGACTAGAACTGTGGACGGTGCACATGCATGGCTGTGATGGTATAGTGGTTAGTACTCTGTGCTGTGGCTGCAGCAACCCCAGTTCAAGTCCAGGTGACAGCAGCATGGTCTTGTAGATTGTTCTTCTGCTGGGCTGACATGGACAGTTTGATATCCAAAAAATGAATATTTATCTCTCCATAGCGTCCTGCTACATTTTATTTGTGTTTGGTTAATGAGGAAAAGAAAAGAAAAAAGCCTGAGGACATATATGTCTCCCCTTTAATGTCAATAGACATATTTTCTTTAAATCCTCCTAAACAATTCCCACTCAATCGTCCACAGTGGGTTGGATAGGGCACAGCCATCTCCTTGCTGAATCTATAATCTAAAATGAATATATTTCGACTACTACACCCGACTGCTACTCTTATGAATTTTTTTCCTTTTAGAAAGATGCAAATTTATGATAAAACCCTATAAAGTAACAGCCCAAATACTACTTTAAGCTAAAAAGCCTTTCAACTCCACACACACGAGCTACCATAATTCACCATACTTTGAGTATTGATGACTCCTTACCTTGTATTTCATCGCACATCCATCATACTTTCATCATGTACTCTTTACAGCCCTGGATGTAATGCTGCCTCCTTCTGTCGCTTGTATACCTTCTGTAAGATCTTTCTCTGTAACAATAATGGCTGTGTAAGAGCTTTGGTGAGATGTATTCCCATTTCTGTCAAAAAGGTTGGCCAGCAGCGGTCAGGGAAGCCCTTTTTTTTTCACACGTTTTCTTTGTGATGTGTCTTTTTCAAATGAATGCTATTTCAGGTATGTGGCTGTAAAGTCTATCCCGACTCACAGATACAGTTATGTCACACAAAATGGTTCAGGCGAACGGTGTCATACCCTCATTTCCAGGATCTGTAGTGAGCATTTGATCCACTTTTTTCTTCTATTCTATTCAATGCGATCTTGAGACTCTTGGCTGAGAGGAATAGAGGGCTAGCACAAAAAATGAATGGTTTTTTATGCCACCATATTAAAATCACAAAATTATTTTTCTCCTGGTATCTGCATCTTTTTCAGTAAAAAGATGACTAAAATGAAGATTTATTCACTTTGAATAGGGAAGTGGAGGGTTTTTTTCTGTCTTCATTGAAATTATTCTTATTATTTTTTTTGCCTATGCATATTCTGTTGATTACAGCAATAATTTTAAGTATTAAAGAGTCATTATCCCTTTATAAACAAGTAATACTTCTTATTTCTTTAATTTTTAAAATAGAAGAGCTGTCATTGAGCTATTGTCACATAAATTTATAAGTCAAAATTTACATTTGCAATTTGTGTGACCTTCCTCTGCGCACATTTTCAGATGGGCAAGGTCTGACCCCTCACAGTTTTTCCACAAGGTTACAGCGTGCCCCCCACACCATGTTCATCAAAGAGCCCCATACATCAACACTGACACTGGAAAATTAATGTCACTGGGATCCATAGCTCAGCGCTGCCATTGATGGCATCTTGTTCTCCACTCAGCCACATGACAGATCAGCTTAGTTCATCCACAGCACTGTGTCAGTGTTCATTTTAAAAGATAGACATTATTACTTTTTCCCTTTTTCTTCAGTATTTCTATTCTCAGAACTGCAGCTCTGACGATAGATAAGACACCGTTTTTACAAGAATTTCAAGCAACTATCTGATTTTATTGTCAAAACTACAAAAAAAAAAAAAAAGTAAGAAAAGTTAAAGGAATAGTGATCAAAACATCTTAGCAAACTGTATTTATTTTCCAGTCCAGGAACTCTCTGATCAACAGCTTTAGCAATAAGATGAACATTTCTTTGAAATTAAGCCAACTTAATTATTTTAAAATGAATCAGTAATGGGTCACAAACATGATTAACAGACTAAAAGCTTTTATTTTTCTAATGATAATCCCTACTCTTACATTTTTGTCCCCCCCCATAAGCTTATTCATTAGAAGCCAACATAAAGGAATTACAGAAAATGCATTCAAAATCTTACTTCTCAGCAACTGTTATGTCAACAATGATGTAGTTTTCTTTTTTACTGGTAATCTGAGGTAAAAGTCTTTTAACCAATTTTACAAGTGTTCCAAGTGTTCTATTAATTATTATTATAAATACAAAAAAAACTGTTGTTTTCTAAGACAAAGTTTCTACAGCGTGGCAGGAAATCATTAGAAATTGCCTTCTGGTTTGTGGGCAAAACATTTGGCATGGTGTAAGCTTGCTCTAACTTCCCAACATCCCTTTGCTTAAACACTCTCCCACTAGCTTACAGCCCCTCACACTACCAATCTAACAAAATGGTTCAACAAAAACGGCACTGGAGCTATCCAGATGTATATTTTTTAGGACGAGTAAATGTATTTGTACATAGATCTAGTAGGCTACAAGTAGATGTATCTAAATCAGTTCACATAGACAATGGACCAAAAACATTGACAGTGGACTTAAAACATATTTTTGGCACAAATGGAACCCCATACAGCATTGGCTGCATGTATTGAGAAAATTACGTGTATAGTATAATAGGCACTTTATACTATATACTTTATATTGGGCCGCCAATATGAAACCCTCTAAATCAGGGGTGTCAAACTCAAGTCCTCGAGGGCCGACGTCCTACTGGTTTTCCAGAAATCCTGCCTCATCTGATGCTGATTACCTGGATCAGGTGTGTTTGGAGTTTCAAAGGCAGGTTGGTTGGAAAACATGTAAGACACCGGCCCTCCGGGCCTGGATTCCAACACCTCTGCTCTAAATGATCTAAATGGAGCAGAGTAGGAAGCTCGCCATTGTTGGTTTCTATGTCACAGCTACAAGCTTTTCTAACAGCATTTTTTTGTCTGCTCCTGATTCATAATCATTTGAATAGAGAAATACTCAGAAATTCAATTTGAAGCTGAATGTCCTTCATCTATGTCCTCCATCATAAGAAAAAGATGCCATAAAAACATTTTAAAAACACCAAAAACACGATATTCATCAGAGTGGGTCTTTAAATGAGTGTGCCATTAGACTTTTTAAAATAATAAAAATAAATAATTAAATAAGTAGAGATATCCAGAAATTTGTTTTAAAAAATCACGCAACAGTTAGAGGCAAAACCTTCATTAACACAATGGGGATAACAAAATCGACAAATGTAGGATGGAACACTGAGAAAGAGATAGCAACTGCAAAAATGTCATCTCGGTGGGTTGGTTGTGCCAGCAACAGCAGGAACATGCTGCAGTGGAGCCAACGCCACCTGCAGAGAAGTGCAAAGAAGGGAACTGGCACAAACTACGGGAGAGAAACAGAAAGTTAACGTCGAGGGGAGATACTACCACAACCACAGGTGGTCCCCCAGCAGGCTTACCCTGTGACAGCTTAGGTGAATATCAGTTCAGAATAACATCTGCCAGCTGGAAACACGATGTAAGCTGTATCAAAAGGAACGCTCTAAGCCTATCGTTAAAAGTAAAGCACATAGAAATAATGGAGATATTCCATAATGCTAAAGTCAGTAGCCACCAATTTTGGTTGATCTCTCCTTCAAAACTGATAAAAGACTAAATGACACACCGACATACAAAAATATGTGGCTATTGATCTTTATAATGTGTGTCTGTTTTTTTTTTTTTTAAATTGCCTAAACTACGGTGGCCGGAACAAATCTCTCAGCACAAAAACACATTAAAGATCATGACGAGAATAAAAAAAAAAAAAAATCAAGAAATAAAACCACTACATTATATGTTAGAAATAAAAACATTATTCAATAAAAACAAAATACTATTACAAAAATCTAAAATAAATGAAACAAAATTGGAAAACAGCCCTGCGACAGACTGGCGACCTGTCCAGGGTGTACCCCGCCTTCGCCCATCAGTAGCCGGGATAGGCTCCGGCACCCCCGCGACCCCGGAGGGGAAGAAGCGGTCAAGAAGATGGATGGATGAAAATTGGAAAACAAAAGTAAGTCTATAAGTCAAAATGAAATAATAAAAAACACACACACAACAAGAAACTAATAGATGTTGATTGGATGATGATGTTTGAATTTTTTCAATGCTTCTTCAATGTTTGCATACTTATAAAAGTTTTATGATTAGTACGAAGCCTATCCAGTATCACTTCATCTCAAATAACTTGGTTAAAATGATGGGTAAACGTGATCCGATCAGCTATGTCCCCTACCTTTTCTGGTTTCTGTAAAAGTTTAAATTAAAAAAAGTATTTCGGAAAACGAAATATTTTCCAGAATCAAAATGTAATGTTTAAAAAAATAAAACGAAAGAAGAAACCGGCTTTTTAAGTAATTATTGTGATCTTTCACAGATTAAGAGCCTCCGTGCTAAATGCTAACGCTAACAATTGTTGGAAAAAGGAAAACTGAATCAAGCTGAACCATTTACAAAAGGCATTCTGGTTTGCTTGAGAGTCTCACATACATGGGGAAAACATACACACATGTTCCCCAAGAAGCTCAGCAACAGAGCGGTAACACAACTGCTGAGGGACACTGAAGAGCGTGCACATTTCCTATGTGCTCCAAAGTGGATCAAAAAATATAAATGTGCAACAAACAAAATAACAAAGTTGTTGATTTTTGCTGTCAGTTTGCACTTCTTCTTCATTATACATTTAAAAAAAAAAGAAAATCACACCGCACAAACAAAGTAGCCTTTGATTCCAAGTTTTAACCAGTTGCTAATGAATGAGACGTAAATCCTCATATGTGGGATTAGTGTGAATTTAGAACCAAAAGATGCATCTTCTTTCAGAAAAATAAACTATAATCAGATGTGTTTGTTTACAGACGACTCCATTGATACTGTGCTGATATTAAGGTGTCAATCAAGACATATGCATTTTTGTACGGTGGCCCTGAAGTTCAAATCATATCAACAAATCACTCAACGCAAAAACATATTAAAGATTACAACAGCAATGAAAAAGTAAAAAATACATTTTAGAAATCAAAACAAAATTCCAGAAACCAAAACATAAAAATCAACATTTCTAAGCTAAACAAAATAAGAAACAACGTTTTTAATTATCATTTTAGTCTGTAAAAAATCTATATAAATGACAAAAAATAAGACAGGTAATTATAACTGTTCGATATTTTGCTATTTTAACTTTTAATTTTTCATGAAATTGACTTCTACCTAAAGTAACTTACAAGGTCAAGTCAAGCAAAAAGCAAAGTCAGAACGAACACTTTGAAACAAATGTTTTAGTTCTGCGAGATCTCAAGTGTAGACGACGGGAAACTGCAGAAAAGTTCTGTCTTCAACAGTTATTTGAATATTGGGAGTGAAACTGCTGCGCATGTGGAGTTAGTTCATTCCACCACAGTGGGAGCACTGAGCTGAAGAGTTTAGCTTGTGATCTTTTGCTGTGTGGCGCGGGGACCACCAGCTGCTGCTTGTTGGCAGAGCGCTGTGGGCGGCAGGGGTTGTAGACGTGAATCAGGGCGTTCAGGTAGGAGGGAGCTGTTAAGTAAATCGCTCTGTAGGCGAGTGTCAAGGCTTTCTATCCAATGTGACAAGGTACGGGGAGCCAGTCCGGGGACACAAACTGTGGTGTGATGTGTAGTTTGATCATTTGGTTAGAAATAAGATGCATGGCTGTATTTTGCTTAACTTGTAGAGATTTGAATGTTTTAACGCCTTAAGCCCTATTTCCTCTTTGTGCAGTCTGTTTCCACTTTTTCCACAAAGTTTTTTAACAAAATTCCCATTGCTATTCGAAACAAGAAGCCTTGCATTCAGAATTGTTTTAGTCAATTAAAATGTAAGACATTAACTATTCGAATTGTGATTTGTGTGGTTATGTTTGAGTGT
>NC_050523.1:11021995-11036889 GCF_002922805.2 Oryzias melastigma | reverse complement strand
AATTTGTCTGATTAACATGATATTTTAACACCTTTAAAAATTTTTAGTTGGACTGTTGAGACCCTTCACCATTGTATTGTTTTAGAAGTCATGCACCACAGGGATTACTTCATAGCTTCAAATTTGCTTACTTTTATTTGACTCTTTTGGCCTTCAGTTGTACCAGACATGAAATCAGATAATTAGGCTTCTTTTTTTCCTTAACTTTGAAGACATACAGTGTGTTCTATGTGCAGTCACTTCCTTGTTATAAGTTAATTTCTGCTGGCACACTAGTAGGACATCTGAACCGTAACAGGGTTAATGGTCAGTTCCTTGCAAAAGAAATAATAATAATAATAAAAAAAAAAAAAGATATCCTAAAAGTGATTAAATTCAGCCCAAAGGAAAGTAAACAGGTGCCTGAACTAAATGCTGGCTTCTCACTCAGACAAACATAATGTGCAATAAGTTAGAGGGAAAATAGATACAGAGGGAGGGAGATTATAGGCAACACTCCAGGCTGCGGTAACCTTGATGACACCCTTCATTACTATGTGCAGCCTGACATCCTGACAGAGGCATGCAGCACCAGATGGAGGGGAGGGACGGAGCGCCATTCCCACCCTCCACCCATCCTTTTCAGATTGGCATCAATAAGGAAAGCATGAGAAGGCGAGGGAAGGAAGGGACAGAAGTTGTGCCGGTGCTGTTTGACTGACACTGCACTGGCTCAGCCCTGCAGGACTGCCCTTGTCCTTGTGCTGTCACAGCAGGTGGCCTCAACTCTGGCCTGCCCTTGCCATATCAAAAACCAAATCCTACTACTGTGGGAGACCCACTTTTCAGCCCTTAAGCCGTTTCTTAAAACCTCCCACAGAATAAGTTTTCATGACAAGCATTTGAAGTGGTGGCAGAAGAAATGTAAATGTGATGGGGAAGATTTTACGAACAATAATATTTCGTATGACCTTTAAGATAAGAATGATTTAAAATAGTAAAATTTAAATGATCAGAGGTAGCATCTGCAGCATGTCCTTTTTAAGGACACTGGCTGTTAACACAGGGCCATCCAGCCTCTCTGTCTTCCTGGCAGCACTTTGATGAGCGCCCCTTGGGGTGACTCACCGTTACTTACAGAGCAGCGCACGGTTGTTAAGAATTGGATCAAAACAGATTGAGAGGAGGTTCAATGCACAGAGAGGGGAAAAAATGGAGCTGGGGATTCAAATGGAAGATAGATTAGATAGTGATGCATTATTTGAAAGACAAAAAATAGAGAAATGATGGGAGCAAGGACCAAGAAGAGGGTGGCTGCTGCAGTGCCAAACACTGTAAACATCTGCTGTCATGGCGATAAAAGAAAAAAACAGTCACCGGATGTGATGGGTGTCCTTCTCCATGTTAACTGGGTAATTAAATCATCAATCATAAGTGTAAATCAGTCCTGCTAATCTGTGCATATTAAAAATCTGATATAAATGTAGATAACTCCTGCCCTACTTTTACCCAGTCCTGATAGTTTTTTTTTTTTTTTTTTTAACTTACTCCACTATATGATTGAGTGTCAGTGGGGTAAATACATGACTGCCTGCTTTTCAAATTATAAATTAGAACATTAAATACAAAAGCAAAAAAATGCCTTTCCAGAACTACATTAAGATTTTCATTTCACTACTTGTCACAAACAGGCAGACAGCTGGTTACACGTTTATTAGTTTAATGAATAAAGCACAGCAAAAGTCCACAAAAATAAATCAGGGTCAGACAGACAGAGGTCAATCACAAGCATGGGATCATCCAAGAAGATACTGGAGTGGTCAGGGTCCACATGAGAGTCAGGGCAGGTGGCAGGCAATAAGAGATACAGCAGGGTCAGGTACACAGAAGATCAGGTCCAGATAGAAACACTCGGTAAAGCAGGCAGGGTGGCACAAACAATACTTCGCACCGAGTGAGACTCTATACAGTGCTTAAGTGTAGGAGTCCTTGGCAAATGAGAGCCAGCTGAGTGGCATCCAGGAACTGTGTGCTGGGGATGCTGGGAGATGAGGTGCAGTCAGTACTCTCCAGAGGGGGAGAAAGAACTCTGACTCCTGGCACTACCCTTCGAACTAATGTTTAACTTTTTCAATAAATGTAAACAATGGGGAAAAAAGACACACACTTCATTCAAACTGGATTTTTTTTACAAGTAAGGAAATTATTGGGTACTTGATGCACACTTTACTTAATGTCAGCATGAAGATTATGTCTTCAGATGTTTTTGTTTGATCACAGGGTTCATTAGAATTATACCCATAGCTGACTTCAGTTAACCCTTTAATACCAGAGGTACAAAATAAATCACACTCTTCTTTGTATTGGAATGAGTTGGTTTACCTGAAACTGTGTACTGCACAATGTTGGATATTAGAACTAATCTGCGTTTCTCCACTTCGGAATCCACCGGAGTTACGGAAAGGGTTAAAGAGTTAAGGTAATTTGAAAAACACCAACAATGAAGCTTCTTTGTTGGCACTTCTAAATGTATTTAAACATGGTTTCTACATTTATAAATGCTTTATGTTCCAGCCATAAGTCCGTTCTTTATTCCTCCAGTTCCTAGCCGCCAAAGGGTTTTACATCAGAATTCTGTGGATATCAAGTCATACTACTTTTAATTCAAAACCTGATTGTTTTTCTATTAGTTTTTCAATTTACCATTATGAACATAAATATTTTTATCATACATTTGCTGTTTAGTTCTACTGTTTTCCAGGTTTATCTGTTCATTGTAGATGAATGCAACATTAAGAGTCCCTTTAACAGTCTGAGCAACATTTTCACTGACATTCCTTCATTTCTGAGCACAAAATGCATCTGTGAACTCTCTGCAAATGAGTCATGCAAAAGCAAGTATACCTCCTACGTGCACACGTACAAATGCAACATTATTTAAGTCTTTTGTTGTGTTTGCCCACATCGTAATATTTCACACTAGCATTAATTGGCAGCAGCTCTGTCCCCTGGCTGTTAGTGCAGCAGTAAGAGGTGCACATTAGACCTGCTGAATTTGGTGGCAGATGGCAAAACTGTGTGTTCTCCCAGGGGGTGGCAGCCAGCTGCTCTTTCTTTGCCTCTGTGACTTGGGTGAATATTAAAGTTGCTTCAGTCTGTACATGGAAATGAAGGAAAGCCAACATGTTTCCTTCTTGATTCTCAGCACCATTTTCTTCATTAGAAATGAAGTTATTTCAGTTTTTAATTACTATAATATCAAATAATGCATAAAGAACAAAATACAGAGTAAAAAAAAACAACATTCTTGAATGTAAGAATGCTATTTTAAACACATTTTTATCCAAAGTAAGACGTCTAGTAGGTCTGGTTTGTCCTTCAAATGATAATTTCTCTCAACTCAGGATTCCACTCTGTCACATATAAAAATAGGGCCAAAGGTATTCCCATTGATTAGTCAGGTGAACTAGACACCTTTCCACAATGAGGTGAGCGTGCCATCCCATCAAATTAATTAATTACTGTTTGCCTTTTGGGAACCATTTAAATTTGTAGAAATGAGCCCGGGACAAGCAAGGTTAATTGGGCATTTAGTTCTCATAGCTCCCCCCCAAAACCCAGGAGAAGTCCCTAAAACAGAAACAGGTCTTCATAAAAGTGGCACAGTGACCCTTCCAACACACAACAAGTGGTTTCATGTCTGACCTCACCCATCTTGGAACTGATAAATGAATGAACCTGTCTTCGTAATGCCTCCCTATTCCGCTGCAATCCCTGGAAAGTAAGTGGAGAGCAATGCTGGAGAGGTGCTCGTGGCGTATGTTTTGAAACCATGATCGTGATGCATGTGTGTCTCTGCCCTGACAGAGACAGATGGAGTGGGAGCCACCAGATTTACCAGAGGAAGCAGTTTATAGAATATTGTCAGGGGAGAGTAAGCAGTTTCTGAAATACAGCTTTCAAGTCAGAGCCATCAATCTCACCACTGCCTGTCTACATCAAGCAAGCCCGAGAGCTAGTTTGTTCGCGCGCACAAAGAGGAGTAATATGCCGGGTTACTCGGTGGGCCTCAGAAACTGAGCAGCCACCAATAACGGCAAAGATCTACTCGGTAAAGGTGAAAGTTTCGGTCATTAGTATGTAAATAAATTGCCCCATTCTGTCAATCACACGTTAAAACTAGGACAGAAAAAAACAGAGGTCCTGTTTTAATGAAGTGCCATAGGGCTGTTTGCAGACAAAATATGCTTTAGACAGCAGCTTCTTTTTAAAAACACGTCAGTTTTATACATATCATGACCTGATTCTATTCTATAATGATGTACTTAACTTCTAAGACCATTAGGAAAATTTGTTATAGAATGAAAAGTTAAAAATATCTACTTCATTTGCACACACACACATATATACATACATGTATACTTAAACATATACATAGATACACAAATATATATATAATGTAATATATATATATATATATATATATATATATATATATATATATATATATATATATATATATATATATACTGTGTCCCCAAAGTATACAAAAATATTTTATAATGGACCATTTTGAAAAGTGTATTTGGGAAACTGAAGCTACAGACATGTCGAACATGCATGTTTCAGTATGTGGTAAATGCACATTCTTGAATGTATGTTTGGCCCATGTTGTTCACACTGTACAAGCAGGAAACATTTTTTATGGCGTTATTTATTAATAAAAACTCCACGCATGTATGAAACATTCCTCGCGGACATATCAGATACTCACAAGTGCATCTCCTGCGTGCTCATGTTTAATCCTCCCGCGATTTGAAAAAGTCATTGTGCAAGAGAAACTGTCTACTTCCGAGTGCGTGAGCTGGTCTTCAGGCACGAGTGATGCGAGTGTGCTAGTAGAATTTCAGTGAGCCCGCGCAACATTTAGTCATGTCTGCTCGAGGGGGCTCCGGCTCTGCTCGCGGAGAAACTTTTCGCGCACTTGTGAGAATTGGCAATTGGGGGTGGAGACAGAGGTGTGTTGGCTTTGGTTGTGCAAATATATCATAAATCTTGATTCAGCCTCTTCCTTCCACAGCTCTATTCTGATATACAAAGGACTTGGTGTCATGTAATTCCCACGGGGCACATACCGCTAATATTAATTTCTCCAAACAGTTGGTAGTTCAGTGAATTAAAAGGGATGCCATCTATTCGCCACTACCAAGTCTGAGTTGCTGATTGATCAAAGTTAAACCTCGTTTAACTTGCACACGCTTTCAATGGTTTTGTACGTAGAACCTAAAAACTGTTGTAGAAAGGTGTGTAGATTTTGAACGCAGATGTGTTTATGCACGTTTACCTTGACTTTTCATTGGAAGTGGTCTCTTGAATGCGTGTTCCCAAGGACAGTGTGAAAGTAGCATAAGAGTTTCTCCCAAAACTCTAAATGTTCTTTATAGTTTGAGATATCATCATCATATATATAAGTAATATAGTTCCTTTAATTTACGGTTGTAAATTATTGTTCTCTGACTTTTTAGTGGCAGCCATGGCACAGAGGTAGATCGGTTGACCTCCGATCACAGATTGATTTGTACTATGCCCGCCCATCTGTCAAACTGTCCTTGAGTAAGACATTGGACCCAAATTGCTTGTGGAGGCCTAGCTGGAAGCTTGCATGGCACGTTTGACAGTATCGAATAAGAGTGTGACTCTTAGGCACTTCTAAATAACTGCAATAACGGCCATTTATTATAAACCGTTCAGCAGGATGCCTTACTAGTTATTTGGCAACCAAGAAGGTGAACCGTAAATAATAGATGAAAAGGAGTCATAATACTGTGGAATTTCTAATTTAACACTGACTTCAGGCAGCAAAGAGAAGCTTACATGTCATTTGAATAAGTCAGATTCAAGTACAAAGTATTTGCAGTTTAGGCTTATGTGAAGTCACAAATATCTGTCCATCCATCTATGCGTCTTCTGAACCAGCTGAATCCTTCTCGGGGTCACGAGGTTGCTGGTGCCAACCCATATACTGTTGGATAAAGGCAGGATTGACCCTGTACAGGTCACCAGTCTGTGGGCCACACACACATGCACAGCTAAGGACACTTTGGCCATCAATCAGCCTATGAAGCATGTTTTTGGACTGTGAGGGGACACTGGAGTGCCCGGACAACCACACGCACCCACGCACCAGCCAGGATTTAAACCAAGTCTTCCTCGCCACAACACCATTGTATAAAGCATTTGACTAACCCAAGTCAAATTAAGTCTTTAGCTGACATTTCAAGTGAAAAGTTGCATTTTTCAAATGAATGTTTTAGGGTCACACATGTTTCTATAACTAGAAACAGGCTGTTGGTGAATTTGCATTCTCAATACAAAGGAACTGTGAAGAAGGCTTTTATTCTTTGACCCAATGTCGATGACCAGGATCTGAAAAAGTAAGAAATATGGATATTAGCATTGTTCACATGTCCAAACCTCAAGTGCTTGAGTCTCAAGTCACTTCTGCAAGGTGTAGTCTCAGGTCCAAATCCCCATTTCTCTGTTCTTACCTATAAAATGATTACAAAAAAAAAAAAAGCTTGAATTTTTTTTTTTTTTTTTTTTTTTTATGTTTTGAAGGTCCCTCTGTATGAAAAACAACAACGGTGATGCAGAGATGTTCCTATGGGCTTCTTCATCATATATATATATAAAAAAGTAATACATTTCTACTGCCGGGGTAAACAATACTTTCAGGTTCTTCTGTCAGATTCATGCTTGCAGTAACAACACATTTTCCAACCACAGGAAGTAAATCTGTGTGTACCTCATTATAAACTAGTCATTTTTCATTTGAATTCTTTTTTTTCTGCAAAAAAAATTCCCAATATATATATAGCATATGAAACTTTTATGATTAAATTCCAACAAGAGACTGAAATGGCTTATGTTTAATGTATAGCTACGATATATGAATTTTAGCATAACAACAAAAGTCTTAAGGTGAATCTATTATGAATATTTCAGATAGATCAATGAGTTTAGTTTCATTCTGTCTGTGATCCACAAGACAGCGTTCTTTGCAGCTTAACATTTGCATGCGGTTATTTTTTGTGTGTATGTGACTTGTCACAAATTCACTAGAAGGCCCTTAACTTCAGTTTTCACACATTTATGTCATATACAACAGTTAACAAGATTCTAGAATAACAACAGCCTTGAGGTGTTTACGGTGTAGTGTCTTCAATTATCAGGAGAGCTACCTGCCAGGTTGTGTCTAATTCCTTGCAAGGCAATAGTGTACTCTAACAAGTGAGTTTATTCCTGTCTGCTGTTCGTTCTGCCCAGAGGAAAGCAACTGTTCTATCCTGTCTTGATTTGACATTTATATAACTTAGCCTGTATTGTTTCTCCTCCTTATTCATGATTCATTGGTCCTTTCTTAGCCCTTCTCAGGTACTTACCTTTTTAAGTAGAGGCACTGGGTTTGGTGAACTTTAATAAATATGTTTATTTTTTTCAGTATTTCCTTCAGAACGTAATCCATTCTTCTGAACCAGGATGCAAAAAGACCGAAGGCTTATGAATAAATGGATATAGAGATTGGATTTGGTAGCTATACTTAAAAGAAGCTATCAGCATTCTCTAGACACTCGGCCATGCAGAAGTAATGCAGTCATTTATATATAAATATATATAAAAGGCTCCCTAAAAAGCTGAAAGGAAGCTGTTAAAACTTCATAGATGCAGTGATAATAAAACATCTTTACATTAGGCTAAAACAACCAAAACCATATTTTTATTAACTTAAAATGTAGAAGCAATGCAAAAAAATAAATACTGAATTTATTTAAATTAAAAAATAACAGCAGCCATTTCTTTTCATTTAAATGAGCATTCGTTGAAACTCATTGCTTGTAATTTTGTCTGTCCGTCAATCGAAATGAAAGGACACATTTTTAAAGACGGAGTAAAACTTTTACTCATTCAAGATTATTTATGGATGAAAAACACACAAGATTCCTTCTGCTCCCATTATGAGTGGATACCTCAGCAAGTTCACCCTAAGGCCAGACCGAACGATGATCAAAGAAGCTGCATGAAAGTAAAAACACCCATATATCAGACTTTTAAAAACTGAATTAACATGACAAATTTGAATGTCTTTTTTTAAAGAAAGATTCAGATAGATTCTAAATGAAAGCTGCCTTCCTTAGGAACGCCTCACCTGCAATAGAAATTTCAAAGCCAGGTGAGGTAAAAAAGTAATCAATTTCAGATATGACTAATTGTCGTAGTTCTTGAATTAAGTCTCTTTTATACTCCCATAATCTAGATGCTTTGGGTTTCTAGGGTGCAAAGTCGACACAATCGGAAAAGATTTAATCTTTATCTCCTAGAATCGTTTATTCCTCTCAGGGGTTGTCCTCATGTGCCCTGAACGCCTGCTGGTATCTGGTGACAGGGTCAAGAGGCAGCAGTCCTTTGTATTGAAAGCATGGAAATAAGAGCAGGGGAAGCTAAGGGCTAGCCTTCAGGCCTCATATTCTAATTCTAGGAATGGGGCTTTTGACACCAAGCTGGCCAAGAGAAATATTCCTTTGCCAAGAGCCCATTGTGATAGCTGAGGGAAAGAAATGTTTTGGTCGTGAGGCTTCAATTCCCACGGGCAGGCCAATCAGCCAGGCGCTGCTTCTTCCCTCCAGGTCAGCTAACTTAGCCTTTAGCCTCTGCGGATCAGCTTATTGCAAGTCGCTGTAAACTTTAACTTCCACAAGCTTTCGTGACAAGACTCTATTATTTTTAGGCGGTGATATTTTTTATTCAGAAACCTGACAACATTTTTACTAAAAAAGGCATATTTTTAAACTGCAATTCTGACATTTTTTAGGCTTAGTTGGTGGCATCCCTCCAAATGTTGAAGCTGTATAGTCAGCTTTGAGGGACATGTATAAACAAATTACTGACTTGATAGTTCTGACTTCTGCAAGTAAGAGAATGTAGGAAAGAGCATATATCTTCTGGAACTCCTCTTATAACCCAGAGGTTTAGCTCCAGTATTGACATTCTTTTGACTACTGTAACCCTTGATACAATTTGTGAATTCCAGTGGATTCTGAGGCAGTAAAAAGCAGGCTTGGTCTAAAATGCAACACTGTATGGCAGGGAAAAGTTTACACAATCCACGTAAATCAGCTGATTCTGTCATGGAGAAAAGTGGCTTTGCACTGCTTTTACCTGCATCAGAATCGTTGACTGTATAAATGGATGGACACGTATGATGTCACCCATAGTAAATGCCTTACCTGTGGCTCCAGCAAAATGAATCCATTGCAGTCGCCATTTTTCTTTAATATGGGCCATTTGGAGCAAGTCGACAGAGATTGGTCCAAGTTGTCTAAGTCAAAGTGTCTATGTCAATTACTATAGCCAATCACGAGAAGGTTTGTTCAAAGTCTACACCACTTCCACTGAAAGCAGCTTGTGAGTAAATGTCAATCATTCGAGGTGGGGGCCGGCAGGCACCACATGCTTTTACTGAGGCAACTAATTGGTCAGTTTTTAACTTCAATCCCTTGCAATTTAAAATTTAAAAAAGTTATAATGTAAAAAAATAGGGTTAGCAAGAAAATGTTAAGAAAATTGTATCAAAGTAAGAATTATTATTCTAGCAAACAGAATGGCTGAGTAATAATGGTCTATTTCTCAATAGAAATCTATGGGATTTTGGCTTCTTGGAACCAGATGGTACCTCCTATTTGGAACACAGGGGAGGGGTCACACAGTCCATTCCCCATCTCCAGTCAATGGTCAGAATAAGCTGATTCATGGTGTTCGCATACGTAATCGCGGTATGTCAAAGAGCGTGTGATATTTAGATGTCGCTAGTGACAGCTCCAGTTTTAAAGGGTTAAAAATTAATACTTGACTTAACATAATAAAACTTTTAATGACTTAAATGACATTCAATTTGATTTTTCAAATATCTGTTATAAGTCAATTAAAGCCTGACATGCTTAGATAGTTTTTCCAAAATCCAAATCAAAGCACAATGGTTTGGGTGTACAATCCAGATCTTTGACTGTTTGGCTGTTTTACTGCAAATTCAGGGATCGTACAGTTTCACAGACGATACATTTAAGGATTTTTAAGCTCTCTTAGTACACTTCAATTCAAATTTAAAACCATATGTGCAAAGAAAATGAAACAGTCTGCCGTTACTTACTCTATGTGTGCATTTTAATAGACACGATCCTCAATTTGCCAAGTTTAAATTCTTTTTTGGATTTGCACTAACCACCATGAGTAACCCCTATTTTTAAGCCATTTCTCCATAAATTTGCTCTTTTCCATTTTGCCGCCCCAATAAGCATGAGCAAATTAGTTAGCTGAGGTTGAATAACTCATGACCAGTTCATGACCTTATGACATGGCTCATCCAGGAAATGTTTTTTTTTTTTTTTTTAGTCACATGAAGTCACATTGTACATACAAGAAAAAAACTAAGATCTATTCTCTAGACTTAAAGACAATGGCAAGCATTTTCAAGCCTTATGTTTGTAAAATTTAACATAAGACCTTTCAAGACTTTTCAATGATCCACAGCCAGCACCCTGTAATTTCCCAGATCAGGGGTGTTCAGTCAATGAGAATCTGGAAACATCTGAGTGCAAGAAGAGAAGGAAGAGCTAGTTACTCAGGCTTGGGCAGACCTAGTTTAGGTACTTAGGTACTCTCTGGTAAAAAGGTGGTTAACTGGACAGAAAAATAGTTAATCTGCATCAACTCACAAGTTCAATTAAAAAGTCTGTCCATCAACTGGTAAATATGCTTGAGATCCCTTTGTGCATAAAATGTTTCTTACAAATACTCTTCACTAAGAACATTGTTACCGAAGAACAATGACAGAAGAACATTAGCAATTATACAAATACCCAGTTGACATCATGCAAGCACATGGTGTGAATGCTTACTTGATAAACCCAAAACAGCAATAATGACTTGTTGAGAGCGTTAATGGAAGAGTGAGCCGTTTTCCACAGTGTAATTTACTTTAACATAAAGATTGAACAACCCACAGGATGACAGACCTAAAGACGTGACAAAATACTTCAGGAAGACATTTGACTCCTAAACGAGGAACATGAAATACCACAACATTTCTAGGACATACCAGCAGGTTATTATATTTCAGGAAGTAAGAATGATTCAAAATGTTCTCTTAATTCCTTAAAAGAATTGGCTTCTAGAAAGGTAAAGAAAGACAAGGTAGACAGGTATATTAATACTAGATTTGACTAAGGGGGGCCTCTGATTAACAGATTTTTCTTACTTGTTCGTTTTTCAGATGAAGCTTGAGAGAAGAATGGCCACGCTGCAGGGGGACGTTGATCGAAGCAGCCGTCTTTCATGTGAGGGTGGTAAAGCAGTTGAGAATTTCTTTTTCTCTAAATAAAGTGGCTGCTTACAATAGACCCTGCTTCCTTTTTTTTATTTATTTTTCTTTTCCCAACCCACTTGACTCACAAAATCCTGAATAACAAAGCATGAGGTCATACACTGGGAACCCTTTCAACACACCGAGATACTGTAATCCAAAGACAATCCAAAAATCAGAAAGACTTAGATCAGAACTCTTAGAGAAAAAATTACTTTTCAGTGGGAAAAAAGAGAATAGAACAGAAACACACTGGATCAAGAAGCAAAGACGACATAATCTGTCTCCAAATCGACTTTGAGCTGTAGAACATTGTGACTTGCAGAGGTGAAAACAATGAACTTGATTGCAGTGAAGCTGACAGACAATGGGAACTGCAGGAAGTGTATGACCAACTACAGGCTCCTAACTATAGCTGACAGACTTGACATTTACTGAGGCTGCCTTGTTACCACAGTTAGGAGGCCAAAGTTCAAGTTTTGGCTATTCCTTTTTGCGTTATATTTCCATATTCAAAATACGCGAACAACCTAAAACTAATATTGTGTTTTTTAAAGTAACTATTCGATTGGTTTTAACTCTTTAACATCAGAAATGTTACCAGGAACATCTAAATAACACGCTTCTTGAACTATTGTAACTCTTTAACTGTTTACATAATGAATATAATTCCCCAAAAAGTTCATGTGGAGAAAAGATACTTTACATATCAGCTTTACATTTGTAAGGTGTTCAAAACCGGTTTTCTCCAAGACTGATTTATTTGATTGCGTAAGCAAGTCACTGCTGTCAAGTGTTATGCTACATACACACCTGGCATTGGACACACATTCAAGAACACGCTAACCAGGTATTTTTGAACACGCTTTTCAATTACGCTGTTCACACTAGACTGTTGCTACCTGGCGTATGTTCTCACAGCTGTAGGAGGCTTGGTGCGAAATGTCGAAGAAGTGCATATCTTGTAAATTTTGCTCCAGAGTATTTTCTTTGACGATCCTATTACGATTATTTAGTCATGGTGTCCTATAACTCCAAACCACAAATATTAGTTTCTCCTTTGTGATCAATTTTCAAACAATTGGTACTTCCATGTTTTGAAAAGGCATTAAATCCGAGTCCCTTTGGTCATAGGTCAACTGGTTTAACTTTTGACCCACGTTCAATGGCTGCGGGGTTTGTATGTAGAGTCCAAAAACTGACTTAAAAACTTGTGTGGTGATATGTGAACGTGAGAGTTTGAACGTAGAACCTCAAAACCTGCATATAGATTTGTTTACATAGACACTTAAGTGGAAATGGTCACTTGAATGTTCATGATGTGATATACATTATAATACCAAAAGTATTCCCTCAACCATCCAAATGATCACAATGAGGTGTCCTATTCACTTGGCCTGGCCAAATATTCCTCAGTCAACTGTCAGCTCTGTGGAACAGTTTGGGAACAACAGCAACTCAGCCACCAAGTGGTAGGCCACGTAAACTGACAGAGAGGGGTCAGCAGGTGCTGAAGCGTATAGTGCAAAGAGGTCAATTGCTCAAAACTTCATGTGACCTTTAGATTAGTCAAAGTACAGTACGCAGAGAGCTTCATTGAATGGGTTTTCATGGCTGAGCAGCTGCATCCAAACCACACATCACCAAGTGCAACAATGCGTTGGATGCAGTTGTATAAAGTGGTGGAGATGTCTTCTCTGAAAATCTGATGGACGAGACTGCGAGTGGAGGTTGCCAGGAGAACAGTACATTTTGGAGTGTTTTGTGCTAAGTTTTAAATTTGGTGGAGGAGGAATGATGATGTGGGCTTGTTTTTGAGGAGTTGGGTTTGGCCCCTCAGTTCCAGTGAAAGGAACTTTGAATGCTTCAGGATACCAAAACATTTTGGACAATTCCATTGTCCCAACTTTGAAGGAAGAGTTAAGAGCTGGCCCCTTCCTCTTCCAACATGACTGTGCACAGTGCACAAAGCAAGGTCCACAAAGACATGGAGGACAGAGTCTGGTGTGGATGAATTTGCCTAGTGGCCTGCACCGAGTCCATACTGAATGAATATTGAACAACTCAATAGGTTAGGAATGGGATGGCAGGGGAGTGAATACTTTGGATAATATAGTGTAGCATCACCCATCAGCATAAAGCTGCTTCTCTCTGCCTTAGAATCCAATGTAATAATGGTAATTGCATTAACGGTTGAAGAGTTATGGTAGTCCAAAGAATGTCAACATTGGTGTTAAAGGGTTACAAGTAAATGTTGTTTCTATCAATCTCTTGATGGATGTGCAACATGTTTAGTGCACAATGACAGTAGCCCAACAGCAGCAGGGTTTGGTTGGCATAAAAGAAAAAAAATGCATATACTGTATATTGGTAGTATAGCACTTCTGCACAACAAAATAATTACAAGGATGTGTCATCAAACAGCATTGCATTTTGGTACACTAATATGAATTAGACTTTTGCAAAGTTATATTAGAAAAAAAGTTTCTGAGTTTGCACAGCACTTGAGAAACTAGCAGTATTTGTTCTGATGAAACGGCACAGACACCATTCCTGAGGGGATTTTGCTGACTGCGTGAGCATTTCTTATCAACAATGACAACTTCAGGTTTTCCAACATGTCATTGCTGATTTCATTTGGAACCTTTTAAATGCATTATAACATGCTTTTTTTCAAACCACGTGATGTTCAACTCTAAAAATATGCTTCTGTCATGTAAAGCTCCAAGGTGAGCTGACGGGGGGGAAAAGAGGAGTAGTTAAGCCTGTGTTTATGCAGATTAAGGGATGCTGTGTACTCAACTCAGCAGATATGGAGTATTTGCTTTAAAACATGCTTCTCGGAAAAAAAGTTCTAACATAAAAAGTTTGGGGATTGGTAGGAAACAATACCTGCTGACAAACACTTTAACTTTCTGGAATCTTCTCAGTATAATTTACTGCGAGTTTCAGAGGCCTCCGTACAGGCATATATGTTGGATAAAATTGGCTCTAAACACAATTCGTATTTTAATGAGTGCAATAAAAAATGATTTTGCTGTTTGCATATGTCTTCAGATTGTTTCCATGTGGCGTCCTGAACATGAAGCTATCCTTCATACAACTTTTTTTTTTCTCCATATTTTTTTACATTTTAATGTCCACTAGATTCGTTAAAGTTAATGGTTTAGAACCAAAACTCCTAAGGATATCATACAGAGTTTACACCCTTTCAAACTGAGCACCAATATCTTTTCAATATCAAAGGTTTCAATAACGTGCTCAACTAAGACTTAAAATATATTACATGTACTGCAAAACATTTTTGTTGTTTGATATTTAGGATATCAATAAATATGAGGCTTATCTTTATTTTTTTACATTTAGTCTTTTTTATTAGTACTTTGGCTTAGAAAAACAAAGAAAAGGCAGCTGAATCGAAACAGAAGCAAAAAGATTTATGCCTAATTTGTAGGGCTGGGTGATACTGAGCAATTGGGTATCGATCTGGTCAATATCG
>NC_050523.1:11016661-11021849 GCF_002922805.2 Oryzias melastigma | reverse complement strand
GGTGAGGCAGTGTCATTTTTTTTTTAAAAAACAGAACAGTTTTAAACAAGAGTAGAAATATCGATATCTGCAGGTCAGTATCGATCTGATACTGGTTTGAGATCGATGATATCGATATTTTTTAATTTGCATATTAAAATATCCCATCATGTATTGCTAATGCCTTTAAAGTAGCAATCGGGTCTTTCGTGAGTCAACAAATGTCTGAAAAGATAGTTTTGTGAAATCTTTGAGTCATTTTGTAGCCACTTGTGAAATTAGTCATTACAGGTCAGGCACAAAATGATAAACAGCTTGGAGCCAGGAGTGATTGGAAAGCAGTCTGAGCTCTTCATGTTCAACCTCCGCTCTAAGATACAGCTGGAAAATGTCACTGTTGCCTGCATCAGATGGGTTTATATAAGATAGATTTAACTTTTTTGAAACTATCTGCTGTGTACTGGAGATGACAGTAGAAAACAATAAAATAAACTACCCACCTAAAGGTAATGTGACATTTTATGAACTTAACAGTGTATAATTAAACATGGTGAGAAGGTTAAAATCTGTATTTGTCATGTTTAAGTGAAATGTTCAAGCTGTTCCTCCTCTAAAAACACCTTAATTCTATACATTTATGACGTTTGTAACCATGACATTCAGGCTTTGTGGACAGTGATAGATCAAATAGGGCAGAAGGGGGTAAATATGGGGAACAGCATTCACCTGAATAAGTAAAATTCCAGTAAAAGATCTCTGGACTGGAATAAATAGACCTTGACAACGAGAAACTTGGTCAAGGGTTTTCGGGACAAGTTGTGCTAGCTTTTATACCAACCTCTGCATTGAGTCATTAACTTTTTTTCTGTTTCAGGCTACTTCCATGTATTTGTCCTTACTCATGAAGTAATTTGTAGATTTGGTGTGCAACTGAGTATATGACTAAAAAGGGTAAAACGCAGGAATCATTGTTTATTTGATTGAAAAAAAAAGGAAAAAAGTTTTTATTTTCTAACTGCACTATATGATTTACTACCAGTAATTATTTCCTGACAGTAATATAAAACGTAGACCACTTTGAATACCATAAAGACACTTTTTTAATACCACTTATACGTCCCATACAAGATTGTTATTTCCACCATAACTTATTTTTATTAACTTTTAAAACACTTCAGTTAAACATAAAGAAAAGCTTTATTCAAAAAACTTTTTGCCATTTCTTTTGATTATGTTACTATTTCAGCTCACCTGCTGTCTGAAATACTTCAACAAAACCTACTGTGACATGGCATATCTTTAAAAGTTTCATATTTTTAGCACAACTTTACAATTTATGCTAAAGACATGGATATCCATCTTCTTTAATGCTGCCTATTTGCTGTCCTTCCTCCTGTTTTTTAAGGATGTCTCATCCATTAAAGTTGATTTGAACATCAACAATTTCTAGTCATCAAAGGCTCTAAAGTTTGAGCTAACAAACTATCCGTTTCAGTGAGACAAATAAGTATTAGAACACCCTGTGATTTCGCAAGTTCTTCCACTTAGAAATCCCAGAAGGGTCTGAAATTTTCATTTTAGGTGGATGTCCACTGTGAGAGGCGTAATCAAAAAAAATTGCAAATCCAATTATTCTTTAAATAATGTATTTGTTTGCTACATCTGCAAATAAGTATTTGAACTCCTGTCCATTAGCTAGAATTCTGACCCTCAAAGACCTGTTAGTCTACCTTTAAATAGTCCACCTCCACTCCACTTACCCTAAATTAGAAGCACCTGTTTGAGGTCGTTCACTGCATAAAGACAACTGCCCACCCCATACATACAATAAGTATGATTCCAACTACTAACATACCCACAACCAAAGATCAAAGACACCAGAGATAAAATTGTAGACCTCCATAAGCAGGAAAGGGCTAAGGGGCAATTGCCTAGCAGCTTGGTGGGAAAAAAAAAAAAAAAAATCTGTTGGAGCAATAATTAGAAAATGGAAGGAGCCAAACCTCTTCAGACTGGGGGTTCATGCAAGATCTCACCTGATGAGGTCTCAATGATCCTAAGAAAGGTGAGTTCTCACCCCAAAATTATACAGGAGGAGCTGTTAAATGACCTGAAAGGAGCTTGGATGACCGTATCCAGTTCCTGTTGGTGATACACTAAAACGTCATGGTATAAAATCATGCACAGTTCTGCCCTTAAACCAGCACAGGTCCAGGTCTGTTTAAGTTTGCCAACGACCATTTGGACAATACAGGTGAGTCATGGTGTGGCCAGATGAGACCAAAATAGAACTTGTTCGTCCTAATTCCACTCACCATTCTTGGAGGAAAAAGAATGATGAGTACCATTCCAGGAGAACCATCCCTACTGTGAAGCATGGAGGAGGTAGCGTCATGCTATGGAGGTGTTTTTCTGCACATGGGAGAGGGCGACTGCTCATATATTGCAAGATTTTGGAGAACAACCTCCTTCCCTCAGTTAGAGGATTGAAGATGGGTCGTGGCTGGGTGTCACAACATGACAATGACCCGTAGCACACAGCCAGGGTAACCAAGAGTGACTCTGTAAGAGGTATATCAAGGTACTGGAGTTGCCTAGTCAGTCTTCAGACAAATAGAAATGTTTGTAGGGAGCTCATTCTCATCAACAGTCAAGAAGCTTGACAGATCTAGAGAAGATCTTTGTGGAGGAGTGGGCCAAAATGGTGAAAAACTACAGGAAATGTTTGAACTATGTAATCGCAAACAAACAGTACTGTACCAAATATTAACATTGATTTAGGTCTTCTAATACTTGCTTGCAGATGTAGCATGAAAATAAGTTATTTAAAAAGAATTACACATTGTGATTTCCAGATCATTTTAGATAATGTCTCCTAAAGTGGATATGCACCTAAGATGAAGATCCAAGATCTCTCCATGATTTCTACATGGGAGAACCTGCAAAATCACATGGTGTTTAAATACTTATCACTTAATCAAAATTGACCTGTGCCATTTTATGAGGGATTTTCTGGCCTGAAGTACAAAGATGTAAAGAAGGGGATTATGATTATTTGAATGAAATAGCTGTTATATTATTCTAAATATATAATATTAATAATAATAATAATAATAAACTAGAAATGCACCAAAAACGCTGAAAAATGTAAATGCTAGCTAAACTTTTAAGGTGCAGTCCATGTTTTAATTATATTTTTCATGGCTCAAACATGTTGAGGGGAACTTAAATTAGTAAGTTAAAAGAGTTCTGCATAATATACATTTGCATGATTAAATACAATGCAGTCACTCTAAATTCTAAATCAAAAGTGGTTTATATTGGAACTCATGCATTAAAAGATATTGTGCTCCTAGTTGGCATTAAATGGATAGCTCTAAACAGAAGAGTTAAAAATGATCAAATAGACGTGTAGAAAAATAGATGAGATATAGACATGAGTGAAAAGGTGAAGAAAAGGTCTTCTCCTTATGGATGATTGTACTTGACCTGGGCAAAAACACTTCATTTGTTGGATTCAGGGAAAAAAATAAAATGCAAAGTCTTAGAAATAAGCACAGTGCTCTAAAGAAACCCACACCAGCTAACCACAATGCCCACGGCCAGAGTGGGAGTCTGCGAAAGCAAGGGGGTAGCTGTTGAGAGATAGTGGGCTGGGGGCTGATATGATACCATACAAAACTGCTTTCTTTATTGCGATGAACAATGAAATGGCTCCTATTAGTGCAAATTGTACAGACAAGCCTTGCTCTTCTTATTAAATATAGTATTTTAATGAGAAATAGATTATTATATGAAACATTCATTTAAAATAAGCTGATATAATGATCCCAACAGGAAAGCAGAAAAAAGTACATAGGCAAAGTATTAGGTGTAAAAACTTTCAGACAAGCTCATGGATACATGTACAGGAAGCAACACTGTGGTAGCATAATGTCATACAAGTAGATGTGCTTGTTTTATGGACCTTGAACATGGCTCAAAATAAAATATAACGTACAGTATGTTTTTCTAAAAGAAGAAAATACTCAAAATTGTCCATAACTCTAATCCAATGCTTGAAACGTGGGTGCCTTTTAAGTTGTGCTAATGTACTTTGTGGGCTTCTCTGAAATAATCTTTGTATCCCCTTTATTTAAATAAGTTTATGATGAGCATTTTTAGCATAGTTCTATTTACAAGTCATTTGTACAACAGAGGGGCCAAAACTATCCAACGTTACCCAGTTTCTCCACATGCAAGTGCCTTGATTAAGGTCAGGTTTTGAGGAGGAGAAATGACAATACTTGTGTTTTGGCTTCATGGCCTGGTATTTTGAAAGTTCAGCATAATATTTCAGTCTTCTTTAGCTTTTAAAATGTTAAAGGGATTGATAACAGGCACTTAATAATAAAAATAAAAGGAAAAATAACAATATTGGGGATAGTTGAGGGTTGATGCTAAGCTAGCAACACAATTCAAGTGTCTGTCATTTACTACCTTTCAAGACCACTGCAATTTTGCGACCATTTTTCAGAGATGTAAAGCCACTACATGTTAGTTATTGTATTATTGCACCTTCTTTGTGCACTCTTAATTTAAAGATTGGGGCTAATTTAAGACTAGTGGCAAAAACTATGTAGATGGGCTGAAAATGAAAATGATTTGAGTGTGATTGTCCTGCTAGCCACTGCATTTAGAGAGCACATCATGCTTTTTATCACATCGAAGCAACGGTAGGAATGGCAATTTTCCTTGCGTGATCACCAAAGGTGCAGTACTAACAAAACAAAATGCTCCTGTTAGCTTACTTTTTACGGACAGGCTTAGCTAGCTAGCAGAGCCACTGCCAAACGGTTAGCTCCAAAAATTAGAACGCTCACACGGTAGACTGAGTTAATGCAAGTAAAATCTTTTCACAACTCTGTAATGAAAAAAAAGCAAAAATTATTTTACTACTCACTACTTGCTGTTCGTCATTTTGTAAAACCGTTCAAATCTACAATTCCAAAAATTAGCATCCTGAATATTTCCCATAAGTCTCTGCAAAAAACGAGTGTGATTCGATACTCACTAGACTGGTGAATATAGACCACAATGCATTGTGTTTGAACTATTTTCATGTGAACAAAACTGTATTTTACTTTAGTTTTTATAAGTCATCCAAGTTTTCCTCATCATTACACAGTGGGTTTATAAACAGTCTTTGTAAAACGTTCATACTTGTTGG
>NC_050523.1:10999822-11016630 GCF_002922805.2 Oryzias melastigma | reverse complement strand
AAAAAAAAAAAAAAAAAAAAGCAGGGAACGTGGTGTCTGGTTTGCTTTTAAAATATGGCATCCTAGATAGTCCTGCACTATTTCACTTTTTAGTAGTTAGGGAGTAGTAAGGAAATTCCAACATAGCCTGTGTCACAAATATGTGCTGGAAAATAGCTTTATTGACAATAAACAAATACGAAAAATTCGTAGAAGCAATTAATTGAAAAAGCAGCAAATGCTAATTCAGCATTTAGAGGGACGCCTTTTTTTTCCAAGCAAAGCTCAAAGGTTCACATAGTTACTGCACAATGACTGTGGCTTTTTAAACCTTTTGGGGATTTTTGTTAGTGCTTTTAACATTACAGTCAATGCTCTGGTCCATTCAAACAGGACTCAAATCTATAAATGATTAAAATGACATTAAATAACCTTTAAAATCAGGATTTTGATGCTAAGTGTTTATATATAATTATATATATATATATATATAAATTAGAAATTGGTTCTTTTAGAACAGTAGGATGTTAGTTAATTGGACATTTTTCTTCATAAATTCTGGTAAAAGCCATCTCTAACAGAACTGCTGCTGTGGGAGCTCTGACAGAAGCATTTTAGTCAATAATTATTGTATTGATGTCATATACATAGATATAGTTTCAGTTAAAGAAATATATGACACAAAATTTTGGTTTGCAGGCATGAACGTTTTCAAACAAGGCCTATCTTTAATTTAAAGCATTCTTTATATTATAGCTGCTAAAAAATCAATAAAAAAATCCTTTCAGGCTAGACACGATGAATTTGTCCCACATGCTTTTAATCATCAAAAATAATCAAATAATGATAATGATAAACGGAACATTGGAAAAAAAAAAAAAAACAACTAAAGCTACATACTTTTAATATTGAATGTGGAATGTCAATGTGCCCCTACTTTTTTGCTGTATGTTCTCATAGTTGTTCTACAGACCATTACTGTAGTACATCTTAAAAATCTCATCATAATGTTACAGCAAAAAATTACCAATTCATGCAAGCTTAAAAAAAATAAAATGGTTGACATATCAAAAGATGTCAGAGAACAAAGAATAAAATGAAGCAAAACACTGAGAGAAGTCTGAAGTATTAGATATCGCAACAGGACATTTACAGTTGGTACAACCGTTTTCACATCAAAAGAAGATTAGGGGCAGCTGTGGATGAGACAGCAGCAAATTTGATGTGTCCTTATTTATTTTGGGAATCCAAAACTGTCTGCAGCTGCTCAATGTGAGACATGAATAGCGTTTTCTTTGTTGTTAACATTCAGAACACAACAGCTCATATTAGTTGTACTTCAGAAGATTTTAGTAATGGTCTCACTAGAAAAACAGAGAAGGTACATGTCCAAAACACCATGTACCAAGATTCAAATAATGTGGTTTTCGGTGGATTGTACCTATTTTAAGTTTTCTCTGTTGAACCACATATAAGCAATAAGCCAATGGATCTGACATTTGCTGAGATGTAATGGGAAGAGATCAGCTTGGAGATGAACTCTTTTATCAGCAGAATGCTATACTTAGTGATGTGATTGACCAGAAAACTACAAATTAGAGCATTGTGCAGAAGAAATCAGTGTTGATTAACTAATGCTAATTCCTATTAAGTCTGCCACTGTGGTAGAAAAATGGCATTAAATGTAATTGTTGCATGTTATCTTCAAAACATATCCCTCTCCTATAAATTACATTGAACAAATCCAACATTTTGATACTTGGCCTGGGTGCAAACAGCAAGCAGCAAAGACACTTATGCTAAGGTCTTAAAGCAGTATTTATACTGCAAATCTTAATGTAAAATGTGGGTCCACTTTTTTTCTGCAAATGTTCATGAGTGGCATCCATGGACACGACTTGCATAGATGAACAATTATGGAGTTGAAATGTAAAATCAAGCCCAGCTTCACACTCATGAAAATACACATAACAGATCTTCTTTGGAGCTAAATTGAGACCAATATTATTTGAAACCCAAATAAAACAAATTGAAACAAATTTTGGTGTTTGGTAAAAAAAAAATGAAATGTCAAAAACTTTTTGCTATTCTAAAATACACTTAATCATTTCCAGCTTCAAATTTTCGATTTTTTAGGTTTCAAAACTCAACATTTCAAAACTTATTTTCAGTTTTAAATCTTTTTTTTACTTTGAACTCTTTTTTTTTTTTATCTGAAAATTTCAGTCTCAAAACTTTTGGCCACGTTGTGGCGCGTTTGGGCGGGGTTAATGCAAAGGACCAATCAAAATTGATAAGGGTGGTAACTTCAGTCCCATGGCATTCTCTGAGTCTGACAACCTGGAAAATTACAGTAAAAAATGTCTGTATTTTCTGTATCTGAAGTCTGAACTTGTCCCAAGTCAGGTGTAAAAAGCAAAAAAGAGTTTATCGTACACAAACCGTGCGTCCAAAACACTGTTCTAGATTGTTCAAAGCGCCATCTTTTTGTGGTACGTTCAGCCATCAAAAATGTCCTTAGAAAACGTTGAAAACATCGAAAACGTCATTTTTGACTTCTTTAAAATGTTGTGTTAGCCCCGCCCCAATGCAACAGGAATTTACTGATTAAGAAATTTATAAAAAAGAGTTGAAAGTGAAAAAAAGATTTGAAACTCAAAAAATAAGTTTTAAAATGGAAATATTCAGTTTTAAAACAAAAAAAAACTGAACATTTGAAGCTGAAATAATTACATTTATTTTAAAACAGCACAAACTTTTGGACGTTTTATTTGTTTTTGGCCAAAACAACATTTTTTTCAATTTGTTTTATTTGGGTTTCAATTAATATTAGGCCCAATTTAGTTCCAAAGTCTTCCAGCTTTGCTTGGATTGAGGCGTCTCCCCAAATGCTGCTTTTTAATTTAATTGCTCCGTGTCTGCAGAATAAGTCATTTTGAATAAAGTTTGACTTGTGTGCAGACTGTATTTTGTTTTTCATGTCATTTAGACATAAAATCCTAGATGGAAATTACCCTAAACATCAGTTTTTAGCTACAGCCGTTGATAAAAGAGTGATAGATTGCAAAGACATTTGCCTGTGCCTCAGCCCATCCACCCAAAGATGTATACATTTGCTCCATGTGTACTTTTGGAATCTCAAATGTTCTGAATTGTGGACAAACAGACATTCCGAGTTACCCGTACCCATGACCATTCATGAGCGGACACTCGTTTCATAGGTAGTGTTTTATGCTTCAGTTTGACAGCTCAGAGTTCAAAAATAAAAATAGTTGTAGCTCTGTTTATGCTTCCAGCAACATGCAGGAAATTTCACCTTTTATATCAAAACAAAAAAGACATTTTTACACATGGCTATAAAAAGCTTACAGACTTTACACTGGCGAAAGAAAAAAAAAGGTATTATACGCTTTAATATAGCATTTTTTCTTCTTCTTTTCCCGCAGCACAACATAGAAATTCAATGGCTTTACAGTACAATCTCACTCAACACATTTCTTTTCTTGTTATCTTGCTCTTTGCTGTGCTCTTATATTAAATCATCTGAGAGAATAGAATTAAAAAACAAACAAATGGAACAAGTGAGGATGAGCTTTATGCTTTACTGTATGTCTACCTCAGGGGAAGTGTATGGCTTTAAGTTGTCTTGCAAATGTGCCTGACTGATGGACATTTTTTTACATTTTGCTCTTGGTGCTGGAAAAGCTACACAAAACAGCAGTCACAACATGTACAGTTTGCAAAGCTATACAAAATAGCATTGATTGTTAAATCTTCAGACCACAATATTGCACTCACGCACCAGGAGGTACAGCCTTGTGAAAAACACAGCTTGAAGTTCAAATGCAAGGCAGGGAGAAAGAGAAAAAAAACAAGAAAAAAATAATAATAAAGCGCTCCAAAATGCAAGATTTAGCAAAAAACCGAGCTCGATCTTGAGTGACACATTCAATTAACAAACAGCAATAAGCTCTGAGCAGCAGGAAGGAGAAATCAAAAGTTTTAAACAATGGCGCTCGCACCCACACATACAAACGCATTCACCCACATATACATGTAAATATAAACAGCTGGCTTTTGTTATTTGACATGACTATCCTGTTGCTGCCCTGCTCCGTCACAACAGACAGAGATTGCCCCCAAATACTTGTTGACGATGAAGATTCACTGTAGGATTCAGTGGAATAAAGAGTTTAGTAATATGCCGTCTACTAGCTTACTAGGGCTACCAGAACCTAGCAATGTGTACACATTTGATCAAACTGCCTGTTATATCGGAAATAATTGGAACATTTGAATTTAAAATTGGTTCTGCCCTTTGTATTCCTTTTAAAAATGTCACTTATTTTCATTTTTTTTTCAATAAATAATGGCAGTTTCAGAAACAACCTTTGATCCCTCCGTTAAAAATGAAGGCCTCTTTTTCACATACATACTTTGAATGTTTTTTTTGTTTGTTTTGTTTTTTTAGTTTGTTGTTTTTTTTTTTTCCTGTCCTTTCTTTTTAAGTTCATTTAAGGAATAACAGACATGCTAGGACAAATATGATACAGTCCTTATAGTGGTTCCGTAAGTATTCTTCATCTGGCAGAAAAGACATCGCTGCTCTTTCTGCTATTTTTTTTTTTTTTTTTTAAGAATTATGCTTACAAAGTTATTAATACATCAAAAGGCAAAAAAGGTCAAAAAATGAAAAAGAGGGAAAAAAAAGAGTATCATTGTGTCATAATTTGTCTGTCAGGTGTTTCTGTTTAGTGTCTTTAAGTTACTGTTGGGTTTTAACAGAGTTTAGCAGTTAGATGATCCGATTGTTTTAGGATCTCTGTGCTATACATGTCCAAGGCATGGTTCACCCGGATCATCTCGCTGTTGTTGAGCTTCAGCCTGTGTTTTAACATACAAGAAAAGAGGTCCAGCTGGGGTTTTCCCGGTGCAGAAGGGGGCGCTAAACGGTTAATCCGATCCCTAATGTCCAGCAGCAGAAGCATGACAGATGAGGATGAGTAGAACTGGGTTCCTTGTGTGTACGACTGGTTGACTTGTTGTACGGCACTACGAAGCAGGTCGGCGTTGAAGCGTAAGCTATAACCAAACACTTGGATGTCGGAGATTTTAATGTAGATCTGGCGTTTGTTGGGGTCTGCCAGATCCACCGGGCCTGTATCGTTGCGAAGGCCAGATGGAATCTTAGCACGGCTGCGTAGGTAAATGTGTACCGTCTCAAAAAATGTCTTCCACCTGTTGCCAAGCAGAAGAGTCCAGTTGAAGCATTGCGAGTTCTGCAGTCGCACTTTCTCCCAGCGCGGGTAACCGTGCTCGCCAAAGGGCATGCTCCAGCCTTCAGAGTGACTGCCACTGAACGGGTTGACATAAACAAAGAACATCGGGTCGATGCTGCTGTTTCGCATTTGGCAAATCTTCATCGACAAGCCAATAATCATGTGGAGGTAGTCCATCCGGTTCTTGTTGCTCTTGAGGGTCAGCGACATGCGCTTGCGCCACCTCGGGTCGAAGAATGTCTCCAGTCGGATCTCGTTGCTGATGAAAGTGGTGTGAATGTACAACCGTGAATCCATTTTCTGCAACAGGTACTTGAGCTCCAAGTCCTGAAAGTCCAGATCCGTTTCGAAGCTGATGAACTGCTCGCTGCGCTCGGAGTCCACGTTCTGCGGTTCACAGCGGCCACGGTACAACTTGTAGCCCTTGTTGCAGGAACCGCATTGGGAGATGTTGGCCAGGCTGCACATGGCACAGCTGTTGTTGCCACCTATGACACACGGAATGGGCCGCTGGCACAGTGTGACACCAGTGTGACACACGCATGTTCTTTGACTCTCTAAGAAGGTCCCCCAAAACCCGTTTTCATTGCAGTAGAGGAAGGACTGAACTCTGTTTAGCCACTGCATCACAGATCTGTGGAGACAGAAGAGAAGACATTTAGGCCATTAAAGAAGGAAGTGAAAATGAAATACATTCTTTTTTTTTTTTTTTTAATATTTCCTCATAACATTTCTAATCATGAAACTGAAAGTACCGGCTCTTTCTGGGGAAAAGGACTTTAGCTATGCTGGAAAACATTACTTAGTATTCCTGTCTTGTCTTTGCTTTACCCCTGAGGCATCTCTCAATCTTGAAAGCAATGAAATGTCTTTTCTGACTAAAGGAGGTGAATTCTGATTCCTGATTTTTCAGAAGAGGAAGCTGGTCAAGGTTAATTTGACACGTTAGTGAGCATGCGCTTTATCCATAGTGGGTGACAGTGCATTCTGAGCAGGATAACAAGTCTCCGAGCTAATCAAAGAGTGTTAACAGAGAGTTTGCGGATCCTTTAAGGCCCTTCACATTCTATCTTTAGACATCTTGACTTGTAGACGAGTGAAAAGGGCTGTAAATCAAATTACTCCAGTGGGTTTCTTACAGATGAAATAACAATTGACTACACATTAACTTTTTTTTCATTAACAGCGCGTTGTGTTGACTCATTCTGGACTACTAAAGCTGAAATCCAGGCTCAACCAAGAAGATATAAAAATAAATTTCAACATTACATCTTGTGTAGATTTGGCTAAACAGTGCTCCCTCACTATATTGTTGTTCATCTTGTTTCTTTTCAGTACAATTTTATACTGATTATAATCAACTTATTTTTATTTAATTTTTCCTACCAAGGTTTGAACTTTGAGAGCTTGAATAGGAGAAAAATGTGTAAAAATGTTAGTATGTGTCTAAGAAAAGAGTATAAAATGAAGGGTTTTACAGCCTTAAAACATCTTTAATCCTACATGAAGGAAAACAGTATTAAAACAGAGTGAAACCAACTATTTTAAGGTTTGTTGGTCCTTTCAGAGTTCTATCATTACTTTTCTTGATTAAAATCTTTGGTGTGAATATTAAACTTTTTTTTTAAGTTTCAAAAGTAAAACAATAAAAAAAGAAACCAAGTTACTGTCATTGACTGTATAAGATAACTGGATAGACCGGGAGTGACATCACCTGTAGAAAATGTCTTACTTCCGGCTCCAGCAAAATGAAGCCAATTCAATCGCAACTTTTTTTCCGCAATACAGATGCCATGTTGGAATCAGACGACAGCGATTGGTCCAATTGGTCTGGGTCACGTTTCTATGGCAACTACTGTCGTCAATCAGAAGTAAGCTTGTTTAAAGTCCACAACCTATTGAAAGTTGATAATCTGTCAATCAAACGTTTAAGGTGGGGGGGCCGTCGGGCACCACATGCTTTTACTGAGGCATCTGATTGGTCACTTTCTGAACTTGAATAAATTGCGATGAAGACAAAATATGAAATAAAAAAAAGGGATTGGCAAGAACATAAAAAAAGGCATCAGAGTAAGAAGGATTATTCTGAGTAATACTGTTCATTTCTCTATAGAAGTCTATGGGATTTTGCCTTCGTGGAACCATCAAGTACTTCATATTTGGAACGTGGAGGGAGGGGTCGCTGAGTCTAGTTCTGTATATACAGTCAACGCAAGCTATTAGTGCTTGTGTAAGTGTTGTTGGTAGCTTCCCTTGCACCACATTATATCCACATTGTAATTTAGGTGAGCTGTCAAAGGTGACTTGTTAAGGTGGCGTTCGCTCACTGTGGAATTAGAAGAAACCTGCGTCTCTGCAAATGAGTCATGACCAGCTATTTAGAACAACAACTGAAGAATTTTCCTATTTTAACTCCGACCCGAATATGCTCTTCATTTGCTCAGACTGACTGTACCTGCAAGAAAGAATCACATTTAATTATGTTGCCGTGGCAACACAGCATCACAACAGGTTTCCTATTTTCCCGTCCAATTTGTCTCTCTGCAGCACATTGCTGCACGCCTCGTGCAAAGCCACACATTTAAATGATTCTTTTTTTGCATGCCTTTTAATATTCGCAGGACAGAAAACGCACTTACAATTTCCCTCAAATCGGATTGTGATAAACAATTTACACAAGATTGTTTTCCTCTGTGATACGGAACCGTCTGTGATTTGGTAGGTTTGATAGCATTGTCTGACTTTATGGCTGTCGGTGACATCATCTGTGATATATTATACTTTGCCAGCAGGGAAATAAAGGGTGACTTATTTATTTATTTCCCAGCATCCCCTGCAGTGTCACTGACGTACTAGGCATGTGCTGAAAGACATCTCTGAGGAAATTGGTGAACACACCCATCTGCAAAACTTTTTCAATTTTGTCTCAATTTAAGTATGCTAAGCAATTTTACTTTAAGAATGTATTTTTTATGTGTATTGGTCTCATTAAGAGACGTTTATTCTCTTGCACATACATTTCTGAACCCTTCCACTCTATTAGTATCAAGATTTTAAAGGTTGAAAGTTCTATTATTTCCCAACAGCAGGATACTTTTTAAGATTCTAAAGGAAAAAAAAAATAAAGATGGACTCTTCAGCCAGCAGACCCTCCGTCCTTTGATTCTGTAAGTAGATACTCTCCTCTCAATGGAAGGCCTAACGCTTTCCTTTTTGATAAAACGTAAAGTTAAGCTTGGCCTGTGGTGACCATAAGCCTGGAGTTTAACTTCTTTATAGTTTCATTGGCCCAGACCGCTGGGGGTCATTCTAAAATGGATCAGGCATCTCTTTTTCACTTTGCTCTCTGTATTCTCTATGAGTGTATGTGTCATTGCTGCAGGGACTGAATCATTTATCTCTTTCATAGTGTTGGAGGTAAAATTCAAAAGGTTGGGCAATAATTCAAAAAAATAACATTTGTGTTTCTCTTGGTGGGAAATTAGCGCTGTACACATAAACTGAATCGAGGTGGACAACTGCTTTGTTGCAGTCAAACGTAAATGCAAAGAAGGGAGTGTGCACATCGGATGAAAACAAATAAGTCTGTGCAATCATCCGCTCTGCCTCTTGAGAAGAAATCCGAGCCCACTCTCATGACAAATGTGAGAGTGCTTCTATTCTGTCAGACAGTTGACAATTGTTCATTTTCATCCTGCTGAAATTCACATTTTACTGATTCTGCCCCCATTCTCTTGGTAAATTCATCTCCGATGAATGTTTATTTATTTATTTATTTCTAGATATGAGGGAGCCAGGACTTATATTACATGGTGTGTTCTGATTTGCCAGAGTGGAAATGAGCATTTTTTGGACCTTTTTTTTGTAATGGTTGTCACCGTGGCAGATTCACAGCTGGGCTCTTAAGCTGAAAATGCAAAAGGTGGTGACAGATTTGTGCAATGACCTAACAAGAAAACTGCCGCAGCTACAATTTTTCATGTTACTAAGTGAAATGCAAGATTTAAGTAAAGCTTTTTGGGCATGTGCAAGCCTCAGCACTTTGGGGACTTGATGGACAGGAAAAAACAGGGAGGAAAAAAAAGCTACTGCACAGGTGTAATTCATCTATTAAAAACTCACAAAGGCACAAACAACCCAAATATACATTTCTATTTTTGTGATTTAGATGAAACTTGAAGCTATTCTGAATCTTCGGTTTCTGCTCTTGACCAAATCCACATCAAGGTTGTGTTTCCACCCACCTCTCCCTCGGCATCTGGTGGTTTGGATTGTGGTGACAACGGATGCTGAGGCTAAACAGCTTGCGGGCAGTGCGCTGGATCTTGAGCCGCTGGATCTCCAGGGAGCTCTGAAGGAGCCTGTAACGAGCCTGCAGGTCCCAGTCGCTGCCCCACAGAAGATGCACACTGCTGATAGGCAGGAAATGGGTGGAGGGGAGCCTCTTCAGGAAGGACTTGAACTCATCTGAGGGATGGAAGTAAAATAGAACTATTGGCACATTATCATTATTATCATTATTAAAATAAATAAAGTAAAAACCATTTGAACCAGAGCTGTTGCCACAAAATAACACACTCTTCAGACCACTCCTTGACTGTTAACAATGAATATCGTATATCTTTTAATAGTATCCCCGGGGTTTATTCCAAGAATGTGGCAGCTGGACCGGAGATTTTTAGAGATAGGTGTCTATTGGAGACCAGAGTTTATTCCATCACAGACAGAATGGTGATGGTTAATGGGTTCATTTTAGGGGTGTAACGGACCACAGAATTCAAGGTTCGGATCATTTTTTGGATCAGTAAAAAGTAAAAAAAAAAAAACAACTGGAAAAACAAGAAGATAAAAGCCTAAAATTACTTTTTGAAAAGCTTTAGAAACATATATTTGAGAAAACATAAAAGTACTTCAAAGCATAAATGTGTACTCACACATCTTTGATCTTAAACATAAACAAAAATGTAAAGTGTTTCTAATTACATTTAAATGTCTTGAGACCAAATCTACAAAAACTAAGAGAAAAGAATGCTTATATGCTATTTTTCCCTTGCTCAAACCCCCATCTCCCGACGTCCAAATTAAATCTTAAAAGAAAAAGTTAAAATTAAACTTTTCTTATTTTTTTGAATTAATTGTACTATTGTGTGAACATTTAAATATTTCAAATAATTATTATTATTCGGGGTACATGTGTAGGTGACGCACTGCCATGCCCACTTTTCCTGGTGATTTTTGATCCTTTCGGCTTGCCGTACTGCCTTTCCCTGACAGCACGTCCCGATTGTATGAGCAGTGTTTGTGGGACAGCGGCTGCTCCTCACTGGGAGATGTAGACCCAGACACAGAAACGTCCATTGATGCTTTTATTCAGCTCTTCAAAATAAATCTTCAGTAAATCTTTTTCGCTTTAATGTGAATCCTTTTCCTGGAAACACATGCATATTTCCATCTTTGCTCAATAAAACCATTAAACAGTTCTTTGAATTTGTCGCCCACTTTCTTTGCACCTCCACCAGGATATTATTCGTTTGTTTCTGCAGCCGTTTTTTCAATATTACCCATCTGCTTGCGTCATTCTGGATCCACCCCAAATGTTGAGCAGATTCCTCACCAGAATGTTCTTTGGCGTATGCCACCGCACCAAGTTTAAATGCTAAATCTAAAGTTCCTGGGACATGGCTACACACCGCAATTATGCAATTGTGCACAGTGGTAGTCAAAGGAGCCCACCCACTATTAGAGACTGTTATCTAATGATTCAAATACCTATTAGACCCAACGTTTATTGGAGTGCGGCGTCTATTAGAGATCATCCACTATTGGAAGATATACATGTCGACATGCTTTTCTCCATTCATCAGTGTGTGATTGTGTTTGTGTGCTATAAAAGCGCTATAAAAGTATACGCCAGTCACTGTTAATGCAACACTTTACAGTAGTGAAGTGCTTCTGCAATCAGTGTTTTAATGGTTGAAGGGATAGAGTTGTTTTTTGGGACTATCCTTTAAAGGGCCTATATCATGATATTACTAAGCCTTTCAGAGTAAACCATATGCATTTATTTGACAATATTGTGCCTTTGGCTCACTACATTTTTTATGAATTAGGAGTTATTTCATGAGCTCTTTTCATAACCGGAAGTGAGACAACTCAGTCTCTGAGGCCACTGACTTTCGCCCCTTGTGGGTGGCGGCCATTTCATGACGTCAACCTAAAGCCGACCTCAGCAGCGTGTCTGCATTTCGAACTTTTGCAAAGGTGGATGTGGTTATTGTGTGTATAAAGTGAAGTGTTTCGCGGTTTACTGTTATCTCTGTGGAGTAAATAGGCGTTAGTGTTAGCCTGGGGACGGTTTTTAGACAGTAACCATCCAACTAAGCTTTTTAAAGCTGATGAACATTACAACGTGTGTTGTTTAGTTGTTTATCTCCGGTGTCAAAGGGTTATGGGTCATTCCAACGTTGCTTTCCTGTTTTTTTAGACAACTCCTATGTGACTGTGTCTTTGAAGACTGAAGACATCATTAAAAGTCCAACAATCACTTAATGTTAAAATAGGACCATATTGAATTAAATCTCATATCACAGCGATAGGTCCCAGGTTCTAATCCCCGGTGTATTCTTTCGGTGTTGAGTTTGCCTCTATGTATGTGTGGGTCTTCTCCGGGCACTCCAGCTTCCTCCCACTGTCCAAAAATATGCCTCATAGTATAAGTGGTGACTCTAAACTGTCCCTTAGGTGTGGATGTGAGTGTGTGTGGTTATCTGTCTCTGGGAGGCCCTGTGACGGACTGGCAACAATGGCTGGGATAGGCTCCAGCAACCCCATGACCCCAAAAGGGATTAAGCGGGTTTAGACAATGGATGGACGGATGAATGGATGAGCTTAAAGTGGCTTAATATCTTAAAAACAAATACAAGGATGTCATCACGAAAACAAAAGATTAAAATAATCCTTCGGCTATAGTGCGGACATTGTCAATATCTATGGTAGTGATTGGAGGTGAATAAAGAAATAATTCAATTCAAAAACTTTTATCTCAAATGACAAAAATGTCAATTTTATATTAAAAAATCAATCTAAAACATTTAATAACATGCCTATATTGTTTAGTTATGTCCTTTCCCTTTGTTCTTTTAACTGTTATTGTTATTTTGTGAGATTTTCTGACTTTTTATGTATTGTTTTCCTCAAGTAAACTCAATTTTAGCACCCAGCTGTGACCCAAAAAACAAAACAAAACATAAATAAAAAAAGAAGCAAATCAGACATATTTTTTATAGAGAATCCCCATATTCATAGAACGTACACCTACAGAATGTTGCACCCCCCGCCCCCCTTTTCAACAGCATTTACAACAGAGTCGAGAACTCTTTTGCAGCTATAGCTGTGAAATGTCAGAATTCTCTCCACCTTCCTCCCAGGCATGTCAGCACTCCCCTCTCTTTTTCTTCAAAGAAGCCAGAAGATTTCTCCTCCCCTGCCTCACAGTTGCCATATTTCTCCACCCAGCTTTCAGAGATGTCAGATATCTTCTCACCTTTTTCCTGGGTGCCACCTGCACCTAACATTCAGAATTATCTGCCTCTTTCACAGGAAAAAAAAAAAAAGCTTTCATTGTCAAGTTACGCCCCAGTGACAATTCAGAAGTAGCCAGGTTCTTTTCTACCAGCTTTAAAGGCATTAAATATCTTTTTCTTGATAGAGCTTCCAAGAAGGTCCCAGAGTCCTTTGAGTCAGTCTTATCTCCAGCCACCCAGCACACCTTATCTACAGATAATGGCGTTCACAATTTAGCCACAGTTTACTTTTAGGTCTCACTTTGTTCCTTTACCTCAAAATGATAAATTATTAATTGTAACTTTTTTTCTAGAATAAAATCCCAACAGCATAGCTTTGATTTTCCAATATAAAATAAAATTTTTTGTTTTTATTTTTTATTTTTTAACCTCTAGCAGCATGATTTATTTCTCTAACTATTACAAGAGTCTTTATTCACAAGGATAGTTTATCAACTATTTCCATGATGGCACTTTAATTGATGTTAAATAAAAATATAAAAATAAAAAAGAAGTAATGCAGTTGTCTTAAATCAGATGAAAAAGTATTTTGTTGATTGCCAAAATATCTGCACTTGATCTGATAAGAACCAAAATATGACAGCTGATTAAAAATATAAAATAAAATAAGTCATTAAGGGTGAGATTACATAAATGCACTTCTTCCCACTCCTTTTCAAGCGATAAATCAATATCTACTTGACTTAAGTTAATAATAATCACAATATTTCATGAATCTAATGTGACCAACGTGTATATTGTATGTATCACTGCAAAAACCTTGATTTATGAATATTGGTACTTGCATTTTTGTTTTTCTTCTTGAATGTATGTTTTTGTGTATGTTATTTTCTTTTTTTTAATCAATCCATGTTTTAATATCTTAAATAGGTTTTTTATATCTGTGTAATTTTTTTTGTTGTATAATCTACCAATAATGCTCTAAATAAGCCAATAAATTAAATCAAAATAAACTACTACTACTCATAATATTGAAATAATACTTGATTAGCCACTCTTTTCTTGTTGTATTCTAGAAATTGACATTTATGATGGTGTGAAAGCCACAAGACAAAATATATATATATATTTATAAGATTTTAGACATTTTAAGACCTAAATCAGAACATTAAAAAACTATAATGCAAATGAAAAAACACTTAACCCAAAAAGAAAATTTGAGCTCTTTTTACTCAAACTCAGAGTAAATATTAGCTTATTTGTGCTAATTAGATCAAAATAATAAATTGATTGGAAAGGGAAATTGTTGAGTTGTAGTTACAGTCAAGTCAAATTCTAATCAAAAAGTGATTGGAATGTTCAAGAGCCTCCTTAAAGGATAAATGTTTCTAACACCGATACACAACTGTAATAAATTGACTAAACTGTTCACAGTGATTCCTTCTTGCATTATTTCTTTATTAAAATAAAACTATATGTTTTGCTTTTTTTTAATATTCTACTTTTTCACAGTTTTAAAAAAATATGGTAATTTCCAATTCTGTCATGGGTAAACTTTAATTTCTTCACACCATAGAATTTGCATACTATTTTAGCTTTTTTTTACATTTGATAGCAACTTTTGTGTGACCTCTGATCCCAAACAAGCATATATGGCAGCAAAAGCACACGTGGGTGTAACTTTAGTTGGGTGACTGCAGCCAGGTAACTAGATTACAGCGTTTGCTCAGAAGTGCTTCCAGACCGCTGCTGAGACTGACTGCCTGCACATTAGGAAATTACATACATGAATTCCTATCTTCGTCCACACACTATATCATGCTTTTTATGTGTGAGATATCTAATAAAAAAAAACAAACATATACATTTTTCGACTCATAAGTTGATAGTGAGTGGAGATATATTATATTGAAGGGTGGTATTGAAGAAATAACATGACATAACGTGTTTTTTTTTGCACACAACGACCATTCTGCGACCTTCAAACTGGGGAATTCTTACCTTGTAAAAGTAGATTCCATATGGCAGCTGTTGTATAAATTTGGTGGTTGAGTGTATGTTGCAGTGCTGTGTTTGTGCAGATAATGTATTTTACTGGAGCAACTGTACTCCTGTGGCTATTTTGGTAGCAGGTCTGTCATATTTGATAAAAGCATTATTGGTCCAAAGCCGATGTGGCGTAATGACTTTTTTTTTCCCTTTTTACCCTGTGTGTGTCTGAGTAAAGAGGCTGGGGGGTGGAGGGTACTCCTGTATTCACAGAATAACTTGAGAGTCACAGTGTTAGGCTGAACTTCCACACTAACAGTCTATAAGAGACATTTATAACAGAAACACATAACAGAGACACTTTCATCTACAGAATGAGTTTTTGTTTTTCTGCTATACATACAGTATGACACGTTTCTATTCTAGGACTTTAAACAAGTCCACAACTAATTTAGAACTAATTTCCCAGAAGTCTTTGCGAAAAACTAGAGTACATCAATGGTCGCTAGATTAGCGGGTATAGACCACAATGCATTGCAGTCGAACAAAAAAAAAAAAACGTGTTTAAATGCAATATTTGAATAAACCATCCACATTTTTACCACAAAAACAGAGAGGAGTCATAAATAAACACAGTGAAATGTATAAATATATATAATGTAGTAGAGTGGTAAATGGCTAGCCAATCCCCTCTGTGTCTGAAATATTAAAATTTGCAAATCTATTAGTTACAGTAATAATGTATTTTAATTATTTTTCTTCTGTGACTATTAGGTATTTTGTAATAAGTGTTACTGTTAATGTGCTGCTACTTTGAATGTTGTTGTGTTTAACCAGTAGAGGGCAGTGTCGCGGACGTTATTGCTGGACATTTTATTTTGAAAAGACACAAAGCAGTCATTTTCCTGTTCGTCTTCCTGTTTTGATGTCTGCTCCGCGGTTGTTTCATCTGCATGATAAACAAAATGTCCACAAAGTTTTAAGGTAATTTACTCAAAACATGTAAAAGCCATCTTTCAATATTACTTCGTTGGATTTCTTTGTTGGTGTTTCTGCATGATTGTTGAGTTTTACATGGATTTTACAGAGGACGGAAATGTGCGTCGTGGTAGTGAGAAAGCCGTAAGAGACGCGTATCTTGTGAGAAAACGGCGCCATTTCCAGTTCCTGGGTGTAAAGCAGCTGAAAACTGTGAGTTTTGTTTGATTATTTATTTGTAATTTTTCCAATGACTTGTAAGTAATTTTATTTATTTTTTGTGTTCATTCTCTGTGGTCAGAGTCCACTGTCGTATTTTTATGTTACTTTCCTTAACATTTTTCGTTTGGTAAAATCCTTTGCCACAAGACCAACCAGTTGTCAAAGAAATTCTGAGATTTTGTTTTACTTGAAGCAAGTTTGTGAACATTTTTGAGTGTGATTTAAAAATAATAAATTGCTGTAAAAAACCCAGTGATTGTGTCCTGTGAGGCAACATCATTTCTCCAGGCTACATATATATATATATATATATATATATATATATATATATATATATATATATATCCCTTTATGGGTAAGGAAGTATGGGGGGAATTCAGACATTGTCTATCTCTCATGGCAATCCAGAATAATGCAAGCCATTCTAAGTTATTATGTAGAGGGAAAACTTTTTAATTTCTGCAAAATGCCATATCTAAGAAAAATAATTTCTATTTTTGCCATTTAGATCAATCTGAGGTTACTAATTGCGTGTAAATATTTTGAGTTATATTGATCCAGCCTAATGGTGAAATTACACACACTGCAGTCCTTGCATACATAATATGACATCCTATCTAATTATTCCTTCAGACGTCTGGAATATTATCTGACTTTTTGTTTCTTTTCTCTGGCTAAACTAAACATAGAAAGAAATTAATTTAACATTTTGATTAATTCAGAACTACATTTTGGATTAAACAGTGGAGAATTTATTTAGTTTTATTTTTGAATATCCCAAATGATAATTTAAAAAAAAATTACAGATTATTTTGGTCTTATCTTTTTTCCTCTAAAT
>NC_050523.1:10987926-10999140 GCF_002922805.2 Oryzias melastigma | reverse complement strand
GTTTTCCTGTTCGTCTTCCTGTTTTGATGTCTGCTCCGCGGTTGTTTCATCTGCATGATAAACAAAATATCCACGAAGTTTTAAGGTAATTTACTCAAAACATATAAAAGCCATCTTTCAATATTACTTCGTTGGATTTATTTGTTGGTGTTTCTGCATGATTGTTGAGTTTTACATGGATTTTACAGAGGACGGAAATGTGCGTCGTGGTAGTAAGAAAGCCGTAAGAGACGTGTATCTTGTGAGAAAACGGCGCCATTTCCAGCGTTCCTGGGTGTAAAACAGCGGAAAACTGTGAGTTTTGTTTGATTATTTATTTGTAATTTTTCCAATGACTTGTAAGTAATTTTATTTATTTATTTGTGTTCATTCTCTGTGGTCAGAGTCCACTGTCGTATTTTTATGTTACTTTCTTTAACATTTTTTGTTCGGTAAAATCCTTTGCCACAAGACCAACCAGTTGTCAAAGAAGTTCTGAGATTTTGTTTTACTTGAAGCAAGTCTGTGAACATTTTTGAGTGTGATGTAAAAATAATAAATTGCTGTAAAAAAAAACCCAGTGATTGTGTCCTGTGAGGCAACATCTTTTCTCCAGGCTATATATATATATATATATATATATATATATATATATACCCCTTTATGGGTAAGAATTTTGATTTATTGTGTAAAGGGAAAACTTTTAATTTATGCAAAATGCCATATCTAAGAAAAAAAATAACAATTTTTGCCTTTTAGATCAATCTGAGGTTACTAATTGCGTGTAAATATTTTGAGTTATATCGATCCAGCCTAATGGTGAAATTACACACACTGCAGTCCTTGCATACATAATATGACATCCTATCTAATTATTCCTTCAGACGTCTGGAATATTATCTGACTTTTTGTTTCTTTTCTATGGCTAAACTAAACATAGAAAGAAATTGATTTAGCATTTTAATTAATTCAGAACTACATTTTGGATTAAACAGTGGAGAATTTATTTAGTTTTATTTTTGAATATCCCAAATGATAAAAAAAAATACAAATTATTTTGCTCTTATCTTTTTTCCTCTAAAAATGCTAATTATAATTGTCCTGTTTAGAATTTAAATATTTATTTCTTGCGATCTGATTTATTTTTGTGCATTTTGTGGTTTCTATCAAGTAATTTTATCTCTGAAAAAGACAAAAACTTCTAAGAATAAACATACATTTTCCAATTAGCTGTTTTTACTGAAAATATCTCAAGTAAATTTATAGATATAAAGTATCTTAATAAAAATGTAACAGTTTTAAATGCATCAAGAATTTCTTTCTCACAAGACTGTTCTGTTTTCTAAGAGTTTATGTGAAGTGATCCTTAAACTTTTATGAGTTTTCAGCTTACCAGAGTTCTCAAAGTCTTTATAGGAGGATGCCCATGACTCAGACATCCCAGACAGGGTGTTTTCCATGATCTGGATGTCGGTAATGGGACAGTTGCACTGGGGATAATCCTCGCCGCACAGACAGATGCACTGGTTGTTGCGACACATATACTCCCCTTCTCCGTTGCACATGATGTAGCTCAGAGCTGACTGGACAAATTTCTCCTGCAGGTATTCTGGGAAAATGACCTGTAGGCCTGAAACACAGAAGAGAGATTTTAGTCCTTCACATCACTTTTAGAGTATATTGTGCAATATGGATTCAGGGATGTTTTCTTTTAAGCTGAAATTTAGTCACAAAATCATTAAAAACCTCACATAATTTTAAAACTGATAAATAAAAAAGGCAATAGTTTGATTCAGTATATGCAATTTATTACTTTCACATATTTATTAAACACTTGAAATAAATAAACTGCTTCATTTTTTATGTATTTTCCAAAATAAATGCATCAAAAGTTTGACCAAAGCTGCTGATGATGAGTCACTCCCAATGTGACAATGAAATGATCCTCTTCTGTGATTCATAGTTTCCTCTACTGTGTATTTATTTCCCATCCTGCACCAAAAGAACACACTTTGTAAAAACTTTCATCCATTTTTTTTTTTTGTTATTTCACACCCAACTTGACAGTTACATTAAAACGGCTTATTTAAAACACAAAAGGCCAGTCAAAACCCTTTAGGGCGGTCTGTCCTCTCTCCAGGCCCCTCACTGACAGGGGCATTTACAATTTTTTTTTGGATTCCGATCCGAACCATATCTCACCCACGGGATCTCACACAATTGAACGTCGGACAGCTAACAGTGCAGGCGTTTTCTTCACTTCAGAGCAACGAAAAAAAGAATAAATCCCCAGCTCTACAAGCCACTGGATTGGAAAAGAACTAAATGGATTTTTCCTCCTTGTATGAAACAATATCTCGGCGAGGCTATATTCTTTCCTAATAGGTTTTTATACGTCAGCAGTAATTCAGCAGACCACATGCAAGCAAGGAGTAAGAGAAAAACATGTTGTTGAGAGTTGAAATATTACATTATCTTCTCCTCTCACATATTATTTTCACCTTTGGCTGAGAACCTATTTATGCAAAGTCAACATAATGCAGTTGAAATGAAAGGGAAAGTAAGCGCGTAATTCTATACTGTACACATGAATCATTTGCAGGGTGCTGTCGTGCAGTCGAATGGCATCTCATTATGCATTTGCATGCGGCAATTAATGCTCATTATTTTCACCCACCAAAACGGTAAAACATAACTGTGGGTAATTTAGAGATGGATGAAGGCCTTAATGATTTGGATGGAAAACATAGCACACGTTCAGCCGCCATCATTAGGGCGACAGCCTGTGAAGGAAAAGTAGCACGAACTGTGTTTTTGGCTACTCATGCAGCGGCGTGATATTTACACCAAAGGTGCAAAGTTAAGTCAGTCTTTGGAAACATGTAGAAACCAAGCTTTTAAAGACCCACTCCGATCATCATTTGATGTATTTTAAAAGCTGATGTATTTTTAGCCAAAACTATATAGTGCTATGTAGTGCCCTTGGTTTCAAAAGCAATTTGGACACCATGTTCACTACTTTTCTTTTATTTCTCTAAACATCAAAAATCAAATCAATGCAAACATTTCACGTCTATCCACTGTGTCTGATAATAAAAATATTACAAAACAAGCTTTTTTTTCGTAAAAATTGCTCGACCGCAATGCATTGTGGTCCATAATTACCAATATAGTGAGCATCAATGCACGCTATATTGGCAAAGACTTCTGGGAAATTTCAAATGCACTTGATTTTGGAATTGTAGATTTGGACGGAGCTACAAAATGGCAAAAACACTATACAGTGAGTAGGGAAGGAATTTGGACAGAACCTCTATTTGTCCCATATTTCTCAAGTGATAAATGTAGGGATATTTTGAATACGAAAAAAATGCTACAAAACACCAAAAACACAGTTTTCACTGAAGTGGCTCTTTAAACCACTAAAACGCTGCATCCGATGTGCCCTTTTTTAAATAATAAGCTCTTTTCTTCTCCACACCTCGTCAGAGCCACTGCCCATCAGGGAGGCAAGGAACAGAAGGAAGCATGGATGGAGGGAATAAAAGGGATGGATGGATCATGTCTGACCACAAAAGAGTTCGTCTGCCCAGGGCTTTTTTTCCATCAGGCCCTGTCTGGATCCAATATTCATTTAGCTTGATGTATTCCTGGGCTTGAAACTTTAATGTGATTTGTGGGAAAATCCAGATGGCAAGTTCACGGATCAACGCGGCTCACTGACAGTGCTGGTGCCAGCGGCCGCCCGCACAATAACGCCAAGTGCCTCCGACCGCCCTGCACCAACCCTCATACCATCATCACTTACATGTTTCCTTTTATGATATGCGTTTGTTGGTACTAGAGGATTTCAGGAGCAGCGATTGAGAGAGATGCTGTCGTTTCATTTAAGCTATCTCTTGTTTTTTTGTTGCTTTTTTTAAAGTTGATGTCCATACTCCCCGTCTTACTCCCTCCTTACACATCTTTTACTGTCTTACTTCATTACACTCACTCCAAGACACACACACACACACTGGTGCCCCTTGACTCCACCCCCCATCATCCTTTGGCTCTCATTCACTCCATCAATCACTCTCCTCGTCCCTGTTTCTTCACCTCTCCCGCTCCCCTCTACATTTTCCCGCTGAGCACGTATTCGAGTATTGGAAGCTTCATGTCTTGTCCTCCCACTTCGCTGCAGAAAATGATGTCATGCAATAAAAGTAAATCCATCAACATTTGTTAGTGCGGTGCAGACTGAGTAAGAGAAATGGAGCCCTCAGGCTTGGGGAAAAAAAAAAAATTAAATGAGAAACTAATCAGAGGTAAAAACATCTATCTTTCTGACTTTCCCAGCTTGCCCGCGTTAGCGCAATAACATGTGACAAAGCCGAAAACGATTGGGCCGTAGGGCTGCAGTTTGTTTGGCTCAGAGGGAGGTGTGAGCGGAGGGAAACGGCAGATACCGGGGCAGGGCGTTACACTTATCATCGTTAAAGAGGGGATGATGAAACGAAAGGTACATTTCACCATGCTCATGCAGCTATTTGATAACCTCCAACTTCATGCTCTGTCAGTCCAAATAATTCCCTTCACTCCCCCATGCCTGACTTGCTCTAAATAAATAAAGTGAAACCTAATAGCATTTCATCACAAGCTGTGGTATATTTCTTTAATTTGAAGGATAAAAGACGACAAAATAAAGCACAAGTACTAAAAGATGGAGACTATGACTTTGGTTTTTCATTATGTCTTTTTCAAGACAACTTCTTTTTTTGCATGGTGATAGATAAGGAGTGCGAGCCTCTACTGAGGCTTGTAACTGCCTTGGCAAGCAGTTGCCTGCTTATTGCAATGCAACGCTCCACCTCATAAGTTACAGTTTCATTAAAGATTAATTGACCATTGTGTGGCCGCAATTTCGCAAAATAATCATTACTTAATCCACTGGTGCAATAAAGTGCATTACTTCAACGGGGGGCATTAAATTACCATTGTAGGTTATTGTTGCCGCTGCGATACAAATTCAAAAAGCTCTGAAGTAGAAGATGGTTCGTTTCTCCTCTATTGCCCGCCCCTGTGTATTTATACAGAAGAGGCATATCGTTTGAAGAGCTCCCTCTACATGTGAACTACAATTTCCTGGGGGTTACAGAAAGCCATTTTGGCGTCTAGCAGTGTTGGGTTATGATGGAGGATAACAAGTTCCACTGGAGTTCTTCTCCCAGAATGTGTTAGCATTTCTCTGAAAATTATGTTTGAGGTGTACTTAGCATTTAAATGGATAATGTGAGCGTCTCTGCACTGAGTCGATTATCTTTGATTATCATAAGTGCTCATGGGAGAACACTAAAAAAAGCCTTTTTTGGTAAAACAAGACTGTTGACTTATTGCTCTTGTTTTGGGCGTTCATAATTTGCCAAAAAGAATTGCATCTCAACCACCTTTCAGGTCCCACTTTTGTTTTTTTGTTTTGTTTTTGGGAATTTCATGGATTTTTTTCATTCAATTGTAGAAAAAAATATGAGTCTTGATACAAAATCTTATGTTTTTAATAAACAAGCACCTGGGACAGGCAGACTCTTATAGCTAAAAACCAAAAGTATATAATGGAGGTGGGGCTATCACCAATAGACCTAACTTTTAAAGTTTGCCCTTCCTGATTTCTATATGTCTATACAGTGTTCCCCTGCATATTCACATTTCTTTATTTGCAGTTTCATGTATTCTTCTGACTCTTCCGGTTTGTCAAAAAAAACTCAGACAACTCAAGACACCTCTTTCTATACCCCTGCGTCAGAAGCGGCCAAAAAAAAACAAAACAAACAAACAACTCCTCGCCACTTCCCCTCCCTGTTGCTGAGAGCTCTCTGTTTACACACTCTCTTGCTAGCTTACAGCTCCTCCCAACCCTAAAGATGCACAAGGATCTAGTCGTCCGCAAATGTGGGCATCAGAATGAAGCGGAGGAGGGGACTTGTGTCCCGTCCATTGTAGTTTTAAATATCACTAATGTGCAAATTTATTTAATCTTCTGCTGATTTACAACAATTTGAATAAATTAATACTTGGAATCAGTTTTAAGCCTAATTTCTTTTAAAGATGTCCTCCATTGTCAGAAAAGTACCACAAGAACATGTTAAAAATACATTTTTTTTTAATAGGAAATAGTCTATTGTGATGAGCAGGTTTGTTGAACTTAAATGAGCTCACTCAAATGGCACTTCACAGAAAAAAAGCGTAAAAATACATTAGATGAAGGTAAAAGTAAATAACTTATTTTTTCCTAAATGTTAATTTATTTGAAGTTTTTTCCTTTTTTTAATGCAAAATATGTCTGTGCGCACACTTGATAGTGACTGCTCCTGGTTGCACCGTTCTAATAAATGTGTCGTGTGCCACCTCACAGCAGTAGCACTGGGCCTCAGCTGGCAAGACAGTTTTGCCCCCCGCCTTCCCCTAGCGTGTGGACAAAAACACACTCAGTCGTGCACACAGCCGCATACATCCCCCTTTTGCGGGCTCTTGGAGATTTCACATGTTCTACAAGACCCCTGGAGATGGGGAGGGGAGACACATGACAGGCTCTGACATTTCCATCACAGCTAAAAAGACACAACTGCCCCCAAAGTGTCATCATCCGCTACAGACACATTTCAGATCTGAAACTCCGATCTATGACGGAAAATCCACATCAGACACCCATAAACACGTGGAGTCGGATAATTTAAATGTCATCAATTTTAGATAAATTCTTGCTATTAGTTCACATTTACTACTGTGCTGAGCCATGGCTGATATTGGGTTGTTCACTCATTATTGGAATTTCAGCTTAAAAACAGATTATGATAACTAAAAATACCATGGAGTCTTTGGATTATGTAGCATATGAGCAATACAATTTAAAGTAGATTTCAAAATGTTAATATTTACCTAAAGGAAACATGTCTGTGCCTGTTTTAAGACCTCATATGTATTTTATGTCTTTCCTTATACATATACTTTCATGCAATATAAGTCAGGGGTCTGCAACCATCAACACATCAAGCCATTTGGGTCAATTTCTCACTCACTGAGCCTGGTAGAAGCCACAAAGTCTTACTTCACCAAAAATAAAACACTGACTATGTATTTATATTATTGTTATAATAAATATAAATGAACTATTGCTTTTTTTTACATAAATTAAACTTAAAGAGATTTTTTTTTGAAATATGAAATAGTTTATGACTTTAAACAGATGTTTTTTTTTACACGTTTTCCTTTCAAAATAAAATACAGCTTGTGCTTCAGAGGATCATGTAGCAAATGTGTTTCAGCAGTAATATTAATGATAATACATTATATAGTATATATATATATGTATGTATATAAAACCATTTGTAGTACATCTCGGCCAGAAATGCATAAATCTAACACACTAACACACAGTTAAATAAGGGAACCCGTACCATATTTTTTAACCGTTAGGCACATTTAAAGCCATTGAATTTGTTCAAAAACTATAACCCAGTTAGGTATGAATTCTGGTTGTGCTTACAGACCTTACATTTATTTTCAGTGGTACACAGTGCTGCCAACTCTGTCAAAATGTTTTAGCGGGACTTTGGTAAACTCAGAGGGATTGATGGATTATTGGAGATTTATGGCTACCATAGTCAGAAACCTCATGGAGCGATATTTACCGCCCTTCAACTGTTTGTTAATGCATTGAATAAAGTTTAAGTTAGCTAACTTTTTTTTTCACCACTTGACTTCCTTTTACTTTACAGTTACTTTTTAAAACAAATGCTGTTTTGTAGTCTTAGTCTCAGTTTTTTATATTGGAAAAAAATAGTTTACATATAAATATTACATATATAGCATTTTTAATGTATAACATAACATTTGTATTACTATAACAGTAAAAAATTCCAAAACACAAAATATATACATTTTAAAATTCCTTTCTCTGTTGCTTGCACTAAAAAGGTAAAAAAAAAAAACATTATCATCTTTCAATCAGTTTATGAGAGCGACTCAGTACTGCTAAAAAACTAAAATAACACCGACTGGAAAGCTGTGGCACTCGGAAAAATGGCAGCCTACAGCTAGCAGAAGTGAGCATGGAGAAACGCTGATTTATGGTCATGCTGGCCTAAATGGAAACTCACTCTTGATTGACCACTTCCAATTGAAAGCTGACCCTCAGGTCAACATGGAAAGATTTCATCAGCTTCTGAGTTTTGCGCACGTTAGAGAAAAGTGGGAAAAAAGGAAAAGGAAAAAAAAAGTGTGCAGTCATCCACCTTGAAAATCATCCAGCGTTATCAGCTGGCAGGCCAAAAAAGGGATAGACGTTTTCATAAAGCCAGGGGTTGCCTCCAATGAATGGATCCCCAAGAGAGGAGCTTCCATGCTCTGCCCTGACAAGATCTAGGGGCCAAATCCACCATGATATATTGCATTTGGAATGCAGAGTTATAGTTGTTATTATATTTAAGGAACAAAAGCTGAATGTACCTTTTTAGAAAAGTTGATGATAAATGCTTTGCAATTTTTTAAACATTTGCTCTTCAAATATAATCGTCAAACCTTCTTATTGAGTAAATTATTTAACGATAAAGAGAAAAAAATGCATTTCATTATAATTACAAGTTAATGACAGCAAAATAAAATATTTTGAAATGAAAATTCTTAATTGAACAACATGTTTGTTTTTCTTCCTCATTTATACTTGGAAGGAGGGACACGCATCGAGCGACAGAGCAATGACTATTGAATTCATCACTCTCTGCACTACTTGCCTACAGGGCCAGTTTAATTTATTTTCACTTCACCACTTTGAAAACTGTTGGCTCAGGCTATTCTAACATATTCATAAATCTCCCTAGATAGGCTCATGGCTCTTCCTAGATAGGCTCTTGAGGAAACCGGAGAAAGAGATGGAAAAGAGGCAAATTAGTTTGCTTTGTTTTGACTAATTTATGACAGCCACGTTGGAGGTGAATGGGTCCTTGCAAAGGTAATGGCTTGTGGAGGCTCCAGAGTCATTTATCTTTGATGGGGAAAATATAAATAACCGGTTTGCTAATTTCTACTTCCAGCACATATGGTGGAAATTCATGCTAGACTAAGAAATAAGAATTGAAATTGTTGGTTTGCACGAATTCTACAACTACTAGAAGGACCACATGGGTCATTTTGACTGCTTGGACAATATTTATTTATAATTTGAATTATATTAAAAAGGGTGTAAGAGTATTTGAGGGAATAAGTAAAATCTTGTTTGTGCTTTGAAATTTTAACCCCTTGAAACCTGAATTTATTTTCATCCATAAATGTGTTAATTTTCCTCATCTGAGCTGGCTTCTGTCTCAGAACTGTAAGGTTGGATAGCACAGGTATTGCACAACACTGTTATGGCACCGCTAATGTTAGCTTGGGGCTGTATGGGACTGTAAACTAGTGGGGGAGAGTGTAAAGAAAGGGATGATGGGATATCAGTGGAGGCTAACAACTTCCAACTTCCTTGCCAACAGTCCCGCTTACAACTCAGAGGTAAATTTCTGATGAACTCCTGTCATACTGTCCTAGAAAACAACACAAAATTTGTGATTTTGCCAAAAAATTACTTAATCCTTATTAAAATACTACTGGGAACGCTTTTATGACAGATCAAAAAATGAATGGAGGGGGACTAAACAATGTTAGAATAAAATATATACAAATTAGGGTCCTTTTGGTCCATAGGTTTAACCGTTATGACACTGCATATTTTTAAAGGAGTCAAAATGACTACCTCATAAATTCTAGTGTAAATTATATATTTTTTCTTCTTCAAAACTACTACCAATTTTAAAAAAAAATCTGAATTTTTTTTTTGTTGTTTTATTTTTATTTTTTGCACCCAATGGTTTTGAGATAAACTAGTTTGGACAAAATTGGACTGTTTCATCTACAAATTAGAACTCTTTGTAAGGATTCAAATTCTAAAAAAGCGACTCATTAAATCCTGCCGATTTAACTAGCTAAAACCTTCTCTCATCCAATTTCTCATTCCCCACTAAGCTATTTTTACTTCTTGGTCTCTGAAGAGGCACAAAGTGAGAATCTGGCCAAATCCAATATCATCAGGTTTCTAAGCTTTAGCCTGGAGAGAGGACAAACAAATAAAGATCCCATTAATAGGGGAGAGTAGAAGTTATCTAACTCCCAAATGTAGCAAGGCTAAACAGAGAAGGTCTTTCATTTGAATCAAATAAAAAGAATAGGCTGGTTCTGTAAAATGTCTCATTAGACAAGATCCGTCTTAATGTAAGTCAAATCTTTCAGATATACAAAAGAAGCATTTTAAAGAAGGTCTTTGAGGGAAAAAAAGGATTCAAAGGCGCAAGAGTTTCTTTGCCAAACATGTTATACACCAAACAGTGGGACAGAAGAGAGAACACTGACTTTAGGCTTTGATAGGTAGCTTCCTTGATGTCAGAAACCACTACAATATTCGAGTCTGAAGCACGGGGACTATCCAGGGTATGTCATATCTGCAGTGTGTTATCTGTGGCTCACAGCACCGGCAGCTCACAAAGAGCAGACCACAGGGGTGACGGGAGGGAAAAAAAATATTATCGTCTCCAAATGTGGCTATTTAAGGAAGCCAGTTTAAATGTCTCAGAGAAAATGTGACGACAGCTAAATCTACCATTTGGAGCTCATTTCTTGCTTTTTAACGACACTGCTGTCTGCACAATTTCAACACCTGAAGCCAACACGGAAAATAAAGGAGGCCATTAAAAGAAGAAGGAAAAAAAACTTGATCATACATTTCTAATCTGCTCCATGCAAAGAAGTTCTTCAGTCACATTTATGTCAGAGGTTGGGCTGAGGTTGAGAGTGGAAAACTAAAAGAGAAAGGCATGATTAAAAATTGAATGAGAGTGCATTTTCTAATACTGCATCCCTCAACTGGCTCCTATGCTCCTTCCTGAAACCTGGAGCAAATAAAAAGTTGTTCTTTTTTTATTTTGAGATAAAAATAAAGCAATATCATGACATCTAATTATAAATAACATATTGATAACTAAAAGGCAGAAATAGTAACAAATTTCACCACAAATTACTCTAAATACATTTAAACCTTTGTTTCTTTAAACATGACTTATTTGAACAAATGACACTTTTAACTAAAAATTGACAAAGCAGCTCTTTGACGCACTGCTGAAGCTAATAGGATTAGAGAGATTAAAATGATATGCTGGGGTAAAAAAAAAAAAA
>NC_050523.1:10978240-10987815 GCF_002922805.2 Oryzias melastigma | reverse complement strand
CCTATAGACTCTCACATTAGCCAGAGTTGGTTTCAGGGTCTGACAAGCTAAGTGGAAGTGCATTTAAAAAGCATTCTTTTTCTAATGGACTGCAAGTGGTGATTGTGGTGGTTGCAGGAGATGAAACACAATTCTAACTTTAGAAATAATTGCACAGAAATCATTAGTGAATGCAAATACTATGTTGTAAGCATGTCAGTTGTTATTGAAATGTACAATGACTAGTTTTTTTCTCTTTTCTTTGAAAGAATTATTCTCTTCAGGTTCTTCCAGGTTCTCTCTTTGAGAGTGAGTTCAAAAAGTTGGCTTTACGAAAAGATAACTTTGGTCCTCCTGGCAGTCCTTTGGTGGAATAAATTGTTTTCTTAGAGTAATTGCGTTGCTGCATGACCTACTTTTGGCTTGGGTTCACTTAACAGGGGGATGTCCTGGCATTTTCAATTAGAATTTACTGTTCCTGTTCAGCACTCATCTATAGAGACACCTTTGTCTTTTTACCAGTGCTGCCACATGAGCACTTTCTACCTGGTGCTTTGGACTGATGAACACTAAGGTCTGCTACTATGAGAAAAAGAAAAAAAAAAAACCTTAAGCCTTTTCATTATGCAACAACAGAACATTTTAATGCAGTTTGATCTTTGCATTGTCCGATCCAACTGAGAGATTTTTAATTGACTATGAAGTTGTGTTGCGTTCAAGTAACTTTCTGATTTTATAAAACAAAAATGTTTTCAATCACTTTTCCAGTTCCCCAGTTGGGTCATACCACTGACTCTAATAGTACAATACATCTATGTCTAACCTACTTCAACCCTACTTAACTTTCCGTATGGTTTAAAGGGTAACCAAACAGAGCAGTTGGAGAGTGACTCCATCCACAGCCGAAATTTGAAAATCCAGTCAGAGGGGCGGGGCTGAAGAACAGGACTGTTATCATTACTGGAGCTGCAGATCAAGACGTGAGACTTCCATGGTTTGATCAATCACAAAATGTAAGTGTAATACCTCGTTTCAATCTGTAGGGAGCAGCACACAAGTTTATTTTAAGTTGTCAAAAATGTGTCAAGGACCAACAGTGAGCACTTTTAAAGCCCCACTAATACATGGAAACAGTCAAAAAAAAGTTGATTTAGGCTCTGGTTACCCGTTAAATGTTGACTACAACCTGTAGCCATTTCATTTTAATTGTATTTATTAAACTACAATAGAATTAAACTTTTTAGACTATCGTTGATGTCCTGCTGCATTTTTTGTTGCCAAGCAACAACAGCTGATTGAATAAACATTCACCTGGTCCAAAAGTGGTGGGAAAAAGACCAGGAGACATCCCTCATATTAGGTTTTAAAAAGTCCATGTTTGTCAAAAAAAAGAGATGTTAATAAGAAAATGATGAAAGAAAGTAAAAACGCCCGAACAGGCGGCGGAGGGATCCCCATCTGTATGCTGCTGCCATTCTGCAGTCTACCCGCCAGCCAGCGGCGACATGGAATTGGGTCTTGGGAGAGTAAGCAAATTGACTTGATGATCTACAGAACCAGTAGCTTTTTTTCCACTTATGTCCAATTCTAAATTTATGACGACTCAGCCCTTTGCATCGTCATGGATTGTTCTTTGCAACATAATGCCATTTTTTCCAATGAACACTTCTCTAAATAGTATAAAACAGTCTCAGCCAGAGTAATGAGAGTTTGAAAGGTTTATATATAACACCGGTGACCACCATTCAAGCTTGCATGTGTCTATGATCTGGGCCGCTTACTGGCGACCCTCAAAATTGCTTGCAGCGTAAAAATCAGGCTGAAAATAGCATGGTGTGAATTGTCCTTAAAAGGCTCCTTAGTGACTCGGCAAACTACTGCATCGAGTGCTTTGCTGTTTCAGTGATTTCTTTTCTTTTGCTTTTTTTTTTCTTTTTGGTCGACTGCTCCTCTGAAGGGTTTTATGGTCTTTATTTCCCTCCTTTTGTACACAATCTGACAGTAGATTGATGGAGTTTTCTTCCATTTGTACACAATCTGACAGTGGATTGATGGACTCTAAGCTCTTTACACATGGCCTAGTGACGATGTCGAGCTTCATGAGCAGCAATCACTCTTTTCTTGAAGCTCTCCAGAAGTTTCAACAGATCTAGTCTATGTGTGTTACTGATAAGAAAATGATGTCAACACACTCTCAGTTGTTAAGACATAAATTTAGAACCAAATCTTTATTTTAATTTCCATATTATTTATTGTCAGTCCATAAGTCAAATGATCAGCATCATAGAATCAACATTTTGGGAAATAGGTTCCTCTAATTATGGATCTTGAAAGTACATAAAAAAATAAAATAAAAAAAGACAGAACCCTACATTAAAAAAGTCAGAAACATTGTGTAGAAAATGTACTTTTTCTTTCAATTAAGGCTAAAGTGAAAACTTATTTATACTTAAATGTCTAAAAAAAATATATATATTTTTTTCTAAATCGACTATAAAGAAATCCTGTAATATCATGTCCCAATATAGCACCCAAAAGCTGATAATGCAGGATTAATAAAGATATATTACGAACGATGTTTGGTTATTTTTAACCCCCTTGCATAAACATTTGTGGTGTTATTCTACAAATAACATTTTATTGTTCATTTATTGCTTATAGGTTTTACCATCTATCTTAATAAAATATATATTTAGCATTTTTTACATTGCTAGAAAGCTTTTTAACTTCATTTTCATAGTAAATATGAACAAAGTTGTGTTAATACTGACTTAAAAAGCATATTTAAGAAGCATAGAAAGCGCCTTTCTTTTACTTGACTACAACAGCAGTTAGCTGAGCTGTATAATCAACCGTAGCCTTTGTGCATGCAGACATAAAGGTCAATAATTTTATTATAATGGGGTTTAAAAAGGATAGATATAGTTGCTGGATATCTAATATCAGATGAAATTGTCAGACAACTTCAGCAACTTGACTAATTAAGAAAAACTTCGATTAGAATGTCGTCATCAAGACAATGAAATGCTAAAATCCCCCACATAAAAATTGGAAAAAAAAGTAAAAATGAGAGGAAATATTCAAAGTATGTGTTTGATGTTGTGGTATGAACTTTTGTCTTAATTATGCCTATAGGCACTAAACTGCCGCTTTGTGACTGATTAGACAGTGGCATTAACAAGCAGTTTAACATGTGAGCTTCATCCAGAACCTTTAAATGATGTGCCTTTTGGCATTAACCCTTAAAGACCATTTTAATGAGAAGTATTTTACTGGAGTTAAACGTCATTTTAGATACGTGTCATTAGTTACTATTCTCCTTTAAATGGACAACCTAATAATATAAAAATCAATAACATTAAAGAATACACTCCTACATTTATGATGATGATTTCAGTACTAATATCATATGACTCAATTCTTCACTAAACATACCTTTAATTGCTAAACCATTATTTCATCTGGCATTTCATTTAATTCAGTTATTTGTTAAAAAAAAGAAAAAAGTATCTATAAAATTTCAAACAATTTATTTTCATCATTTTACAGAATGATACTTACTGGGTACTCGTACCTATGTGGTAACTACTGGGTATTTACATGGTACTTAGGTTGGTATACATGTAGTACCTACATTGTATCTACATGATACTTACATAGTACCTACTGAGTTTTTATAAGGTACTTACATGGAACGTTAACATATCTCTTGGTAGTTGGTATTTACTAATATATTTGTGGTTCATTAATTCATGTTTCATGGTACTTAATATATGCAAGAAGAGAGTAGGTACACAGGAAGTACCTTCTAAGTACCTTGAATTCACATTGTCATTTTAAATATCTATACGGAAACACAACTTTTTAGAGTATGGTAGTTACAGGGTATTTATATGGTACCTACACGTACCACTGGGTATTTACATGGTACTTAGGTATTTACATATACCTAGATTGTACCTACATGCAACTTACATAATACCTACTCAAATTTGATTAAGTACATGGAAAGTTTATATGTCTCTTAGTAGTTGGTATTTACTAATACTTTTGTGGTATACTTACATTATTCCATGTTTCGTGTATTTTCTATATACAAGAAGAGAGTAGGTACACAAGAAGTACCTTTTGAGTACGTTGAATTCACATGGTCATTCTAAATATCTATATGGAAACACATCCTTTTACAGTATGGTACTTACTGAGTATTTATATGGTACTTAGGTATTTACGTAGCACCTACATGCTAGTTACCTACTGAGTTTTATGAGGTACTTAAGTGGTAAGTTAATATGTGTCTTGGTGGTTGGTATTTACTGATACTTTTGTGGTTTGTTCTTACATGTAAGAAGAGAGAACACAGGAAGTACCTTTTAAGTACCTTGAATTCAAGTGGTAAGTTTATGTGTTTCAATAGTCAATTTACAGTTGAGTTAGCAAGATTTTTCTAAAAGATTATAGTTTTATTATAATATTAAATATTTAATAAAATATAATCATCACACATAAGTATTTAATTTTTAGAGATAGTTCTGTAGACTTTTTGTGTAGTGAGATATGACTCTCTGCACCAATGGTTTAAATGTTAACGTTTTGTTTTTGTTTTTTTTGACTAATCATCAAAAAAAGTCAATAGGAATTTCTTACTGATGCACTTTGTGGGTGTTTTATTAGAAAAGCTGCAAAAGCTAAAGTTCTGTCTCAGGGGGGATTTCTGTGAAGTCCTATTATATTGTCAAAAAGAAAAGGCAATCAGATTTGTTATTTTGGGGCATTCACTGTAAAGACTGCTCAAGGGCTGCAGTAAATCTGTTTGGGACTGTTTTCTTTCTTTTGGCTGATCAGAAAACTCAGAATCCGCCACGGCTATCACGGCCACAGCGAGTTTCAGAATTCTTTGAATTTAACTGTCCGAATAGCCTCAGATCAAGACGAAACATTTAAACATATGCAGCTGAGATTGGGCTTTATTCTAAGCCTCGCTGCATCTTAAGTTCCATTGATCTAAAACCATTTTCAAAGAATCTGAAGGAAGGAAGGCTTTTTTTAACCAAGACACCCACTGTTTCCAACTATGTGCACCAGCAGATTCAAAAAGTCTCTACTAAAGGTTTGCCTCATAGTGTATTGTTTAAAAGCAAGCCTCCTTTAGTCTCTTTATCCCTTAAAATGTTGCTCACACTTTACACACACAATGGAAAAAGCCAAAAATGAAACCAGTCTGTTTTTTTTCATGGATGTGCACAATTTATGAGTACATTTATGGGATTAAAGCACATAATACTGGATAGTGCAACCTAACAAGCAAAGCACTTCTAAGCATGGGTGATGCATGATGTGTACTTCTGCTGCTGCTGAGTGTCCCAGTGTTTATTTTTAATATGACCTCCACTACTATCCACTAGGACCATGCAGTGTGTCTTGCAAATTACACAAAAATGCATTTGGAAACACACAAACTCATTATATTTTGAGTTACTGCCAAAATAACCAGATGTTATCCTGAAAAATTTGCAAGTAAATGCAAAATATATTGTTTGTATTAATAAACATGTATTACTTTTTTTGCAAGACAACTGTCAAAAGTTTGTTTTACATTTAAAATACATGAAAATAAATGCCCTAAAATTGAAGACAGAAAATTATTGATGCTAAAACAGAAACAACAGAAAGGGATGACAAAAAAAATACAAAAAAATAAGAACTACTGGGAAGGAAAACTAAGAAGCTTCTGGATTCATCATCAAAAAAAAATAAATTATTCAGATGTTCATAGAACTGTGATGAAAAACCTGGAAAGATTCCAAGTATTTAGTGAGCTTGGATGCATTTCCAACCACAGTCTGTAAGTAATCTAAATGTTATAAAAAAGGTAGAACTCTTGCCAAATTTATAGAAAATGTACTCCAAAATTGCAAATGGGTATTTGATCTCCGATGAATGCATAGTTTTACCATGGATACAACAATTTAAAGAGGCGTTAAAGACATAATGATAAGTGTGAATCAGATGCCTTGAAATCATAATAAATGCATCTGAACCTGCTTGCCTCTTCACGGGGGCTGTGAAGAGCCATCAGGTTGAAGAGCTCTGTGATTGTTGAGTGACTTACACTATCAACCACCCTTCTAATTGACAGCAGAAATGATAATTGCACTTAAGGGAAAACAGTTTCAGTCCAACTCTCACACATCATTGTAATTGGTTTAATGGAAAAAGTCTTAACCGGCAATCACCAAAACAGGCTTTCTATTGGGCTTATTATGACGGCAAAAGAAAGTGTTTTTTTCAAGCCTGTCACCTATCACTTGAATGACAAAGAATCTTCAAAGCAGGGCTTATATATCCATTGCATAACAATAAAGCTTTTTTTTTCTTTATTTGCTAAAACCTACAGAGTGCAAAGTGGATAGCAGGAAAGGACTTTAAACCATCTCCTAGACTACTTTTACTTGTGAGGGCCACATAACTGTTCTCTGATGTGGGGCTGCAGAAAAAGTGTAGCAATCACAGCCTAAACATAAACTTTTATGTCTTTACAGAAAGCCACACATAACCAAATTTTAAATGATTCATTTCTGTAACATTTACAGAAAAAAAAATAAAAAAATGAAGCCAAATAGTCTATCCTGGAATAAAAAGTCCTTGTGGGTCTTGATTGGGCAGATCAGGGGTCTGCAACTTTGGCCAAACATAAAATAAGTCAGAGAGACTGCTGACCCAGCCATATTGACCGTCGGAGTCAGCAACTCCCTGCTAATGGCTGCCCGACCAAAACTACCTAAAGAAAACAAATAAACAAATTAAGAAGGTCCAACCTCAAACTAAAATAACAAAACTCAGCAGTGTAAGACTGCTGAGGACAACGAGGGAAAAAAGAACCAAAAAAAAGATAGAAAAAGAAGTAAGGATACTTAATCAGCATTTATTTCATTTAGAATAATTAAATTTATAAATTGAGGGCTGAGGTACACATAGATGACAAACTATCATCTATGCTGCGCAGCATTGGTTACTAGCTGCCCAGAGCTGCACTGAGAGGATCCTGTTCGAAACAGGGCATTTTTTATTTTATTTTGAAAATAAGTTAAAAAATAAAAAAATAAAATCACATTCTGAGAGATGCTAGGTTCCTTTTTATATTTTTGCTTTTGTTTGTTCCAAAAAATATACATAATTCATATTTATTAATAAAAATAAAGAAGGTCATGAATGCAAATCCAAGTTTCTTAAAGGCTAAAGTAAGATTATGCGGCTCCTTCTTGGTTTTGATCAGTAGAAAACGAGCTCAAATGGCTCTTTTACTGTTAAAGGTTGCCGACCCCTGGGCCAGATTGAGAAAAAAAAAAAATAGACCCACTCTGACCATCTTTTGATCCATTTTAAATGTTCTCAGTGTCTTTTCATTATGATTATGTCCTTTTTGTCTAAAATAATTTTTAAAAAAGTTGTTTTCTGGGATATAGTTTCTACAGCCTCTGAGTTGTTGGCAGGTCTGTTAGCGGAGAGTAATCCCACCCACCCTTCCCATCAACCATAACTGGTGCAACAAAAATGGCACAATAAATTGAAAAAATTTTGACATTGCGATATCAGCTTATGTGACATGTGCAAAAGACGGCGTAATCCGTGATAAATATCTGCCCAAAACCACCATTTTAAAAATGCCCAAGCAAACCTTACCTACATTAATTGCAATTATTATTTTTGTCCAGAATAACTGGAAAGATAGATAATTATTCTTTGGTGTTTCCCTGTTATACAGCCTCTAACCTCCCTATTATTGAGATAGCTTGCATTATAATTTACTTTGACTTTTGTTTATATCATGGGTTCCCACAGTGGGGCCTGTGAGGCAGATTTGGGCCGTAAAGGTTATCTTTGGCCCACTACGGAAGCCACAGAGTATTTAGTTAAAAACCCATCATCTGTTTCCCATTGATTCTCTATGGTGTTCCAAAACTCTACGACTGGAGTATACTTTTGGCCTCCAGGTGGCGCTGCTTGCCTGGAGTGATGGGTGAAACAACCCCCAAAAGAGTTAGCCTTGGGCTTTATTTGTGTTAGAAATGGCAGCTCGACCAAAACGTCCATGAATCTAGCCGTCTACAAGTAAATGCATCAGAATAGAATGGCGCTCTACACTCAGAAATTCTTTTTTTAAGCTTAATTTTCTTTATATCTGTCCATCTACATCAGAAAAATCCCACAAGAACATAATAAAAACACAATTTTCATTGGACTGGTTCTTAAAAAAATGAATCCTAGTATATTTTGCCTAGATGTGAAGGAACCAAAAATGACTCCCTCCATGTCTCCAGCCAGTTTCAACGACTGGCGTGAACTCAAATAAGTCAAACTAATCAATTTCTTGAAACTTTTGACCACAATTACCCAACCCTTCATCACTTCTTTCCCACTGAGTCTCTACTGCTGCATGTAATTCCATCCCCTTGGACTAATTATTAGGCTTCTCGTGTCGCTGTTCATAACTCCTTTCATGAAAAAGCACCCCACCTGTAATGAGTAGAGTAGCTGCTTCAATCAACTTACATACAATCTGTGAGCAAAATTCAAACGGCTTATTTCTTCTAACACTGATACAGCTTAATGACAGGGGCTTGCGTACGCATGTCGGGCATACCTCCCATAAATCAGTCTGCTTCGGAAATTAATAAGACAAGCGGCGCTTTTAGACTCATTACACACGTTGCACCTGCATGTAGAATACCGCTTTCTGCTCTCTGAGTGATTAGTTTGCACAGTTGAAGGTATTTTTTTTCTTTTTTTACTTTATTTTATTATTTTAAGTTCTTGATCAAAGCTTTAAGAAAAGAGCTCGAGAACACCAGCAGACATCTATAACTGGAAAATCGCTTCACAATTCCCAGGGGGAAATAGGAGGCTAAACTTTTCCAAATCCCAAGACGAATTAGAAAAAAAAAAAAAAAGCATAATATTTTTTTTTTCTAAAATCGCAAATCATTTTTCTAGTCAAAGTGTGATCACCCTCCCCTTACCATTTGAACATGGTGTCTAGCCTCCCCAGAAAAGCGTGATGATTTGTTTACCTTGCAGATGGAGCTTGCTCTCTGGGCTCTGCAGGAGGACTGAGCTAACGGAGTCCAGATTGTCATAGCTACTGCATCCCAACGGTCCGGTCCGTGTCTCTGTCACCTGCAAGAGAATTAGGGCTCAAATGAAAGCCATATTACAAAAACAAGGAGGATTTAGCTTGTGTGGGTGCAGAGGTTTACTTGTAAATTGTGTGTTTGCGGCTGGAAGCACGTTCACGTACAGTACTCTTCTATTTTCAGACGGCTCAGTCTGCTGTGTTCTTTTTTTTTGCCAGTGCATATTTGTTCGTTTCCCGACAATGCCTTTTTAGCATGAAAAAGGAGAAACCACAAGAGTACCCAATCATTAAAAATGTCAGATGTTATTACCACTCTTGGCGATAATAACAGTTATTAGACAGCTTTCTTTTTTGAATGACTAATACTTTAACATGTGCTAATTGCGCTGCATTCAAGCTAACAAATTTACACCCTGCAGAGAAAGGAACATTGATTTTTTTTTTTTTTTTCCGGTTTATG
>NC_050523.1:10956479-10978235 GCF_002922805.2 Oryzias melastigma | reverse complement strand
CAAAATCTATAGAGAAGACTGCAAATGAATTTGCAAGTCAGATATAACTGCTTGTTTATTTTTGTACACTTTAAAGCATTTTTATGTTGTTGCTATATATGTATTGAAAAAAGGGAATATTTAGGAGAAAACCTCAAATAAGCATTTTATTAATAACATAAAAAACTTAATTCATGATGTACATTTTCACCCTAAAACATGTTAGAAGTAAAACTGGTACTCTGGTACTTGTACCTCTATTCTCCTGTAACAGATTTCCCAAGGTTTTAGAGTTTATTTATCTGTTTCTGTTCCTTTGTTGATGCATTTACTAATCTTTCTGTTTGTCTTCCATCAGATGTTCAGGTATATTTCATGTTTGTCTCTGTCCTGTTTCCTCAGATCCCAACAGGTGCCAGCAGATGGTTGTTCTTACTGCTGGAGGTTTCCTCCTAATCTTCCATTCCAATAGATGTTTCCATCTTACTTTTGCCTTTTGTTTGCTCAATATGAAGATTACACTAAAAACCATTTGTTTGTAATGTGTTTGTCACTTCTTTAGCATACAGTTAAGTTAAAGTGTATTTAAACTGAATTAGATCATAGAAATAGGGAAAGAGATGTCAAATATTTTTATTTTTTCTCTTTACTTTTTTGCATTATCTGAATAGTTTTAAGATAATCTTTGTCTTAAAACAAACTGAATTCAACAGTTTGAACATTTAGAGACTGTCCAAAATCTATACAGTAAAAGCAAAATGATCAAAAGGATGAAAGAAAATAAATAATTTGATTTATTTATTTTTTTCTTACAAATGTAAAAGAAAACAATTTCCCAAAAAGCCTGTAAACAAGAAAAGTGCACATTTTCGTGGCAGATGACCTAAAATAATACCAGTTATTGAAAAGGCAAATCAGTTTGGCCACTCAGAGGCAGTGAAAGATGGGATAACCGATGTACTATCAAAAAAATGCTTGTTTATTACAACTGGGAGCAGAAAAAAGCGGTTTTCTGGACATCATAACTACCCCGATGAGATCAGCCTTATTACACCAACCTTTACATCTGAAAGACAATGAAAAGCTTCATGAAGGAGGGTCAAACCAATGACCTTTGGCGAGCAGATTTTATGTGCAGATTGTCATAACAGCAACAGAAATGACGCGGGGAAATTGAAACTGAGCACGATGATGATCAATGAAGAAAGCAATAGCTCCTGCAACATCCCCAGCACACGACCTCAGCTACTTTAGTAAGCAGGTTTTACTATAGTGCTCACTCGAGTGTTTGTGTTTTCAGAGTGATTGAAGTGTGATGCCATTTTTCCTTGCTCGAATGCTGATTCTGTACCAGATGGTGAGCTGACAAGCAAGAAATTAGACAGATGTATATCTTACCCTTGGCATCAGGCTATCGGAGGAGGGATGCGGAACGCGGTGGGGTGGTACAACTTACAGACAAGGCTGGAGTCTCCACGAGAAGAACCGTTTTATCATTATTATTCTGTTTTACTACTTTGTAATAGTCTCTACTCTAACAAATCATATAGCAGCACTTTACATATGAAAAGCAAAGAAGGAAGCTTTTTTTCAAATTATACAAATATTCCAATATAGGGTTCGTTTTTGCCCGACTTTTTTAGAGTTATAAAACCGATGTTACTTTGTATTTTCCGAGCACTGGCCGCTAGGGGCTAACATAGATGACCGGCGACTATAATTAGCAGTAACCTTCATATTTGAAGCCAATAAGTGAGTTTGAGATGACCAATGCATTGTGGGAAACTGTCCTGACAGTTTCTGTAGTTTGACGTGATACTGCTCAGAAATAACTGGCATTATACATAACTGGAAATCTGCACATTTTACAACTTTTTCTGGAAAGTAGTGAATTACAGATGTAAAAAAATAAACAATATTTCACATAATCTGTGGTTATGTGCCTTATTGTTGCCTTTAAAAGTTAATTTGAATTTCAATTTTATTCATTTCTCTGGACTGTGCACACTAAATTATCCCAGCAGCTATTTTTTATCTGCTGTCCCCTGACAGATGTTTAAAAATAATATAAAAGATATAATAGTACAGATCATATTAAGGGCGAAATTCAATCAAATGTTAAGGACAACCTAGACTCCCTGTTGTCGTACAGTCATTGTGAAAAACCAGTGTGCATTGATGCTCATAGATTGGGAAATATTGACCACAATGCATTGTGTTTAAACAATAAAAAAATAAGTATTTAAATGTACTTTTTTAACAAACCAAAATTTTCTTCAGCAGAGCACAGGGGATTCATAGTTGTCGTAAAATGCTTGTATTGATTCGTTTTTCACTGTGAAATCGGTTTCTTTGGCAAATTGGCTTAAAAAAAGAGAGAGAAAAAGTAGTGAGCATGTTGTCCGAATTAAAATACAATCCAGAACATTAGATAATCTCGCACTATGTACTTTTTTATGGAGGAAATTTTGACCTTTTTTTCTATTTCTTTCCACTTGGAGGGAAAAAAAATGCATGGATAGAGAGAAGCTGATGGGATACAAAAGCAATTTAGATTCAGCCTAATTTACCAATCAGGACTCTCATTTAACACCCATAAATATTATTTCACTGTGTATTATTGCCTTGTAACAGTGTAATAATAATGTACCTAATAATCCAACTATCTACAATAACATTGCAGACCCCTATAGAGGTAACTTTGACACCGTGTTTATGAATCTTCAGCCGCGCGCAATAATTTTGTCTCATAAAAATATGAACAAGTCGATAGCGCTCACCTCATGGCAGTTCTAATCCTCTTGCTCAATAATTTTCATTGAGCAATAGACTTTCAGACGTTATACAAGTCAATGGAGAGGATTTAAAGTGCACAGACTGATAACAGAGCAAGACCTGTGAAACACATTTTATTGCGTTAATGACTGTTGAAAGAGGCTTTTTTTCCCAGTCTTTCTCTATATTCCACCATACTTATGAACCTATAAATCACTTTTTTTCCTTAAGATTTATGCTGACTCAGCAAAGTGACTATTTGTCCTTTTTGTCACCTAAAGATTACCTCACAGATTGCATATTAAGCACTTGTGTAAACAGAGCTGATAAACTGTCGTGTAAGAGCAAGTGCAATAACTGCTATTTCAAATAAAAAAAAATACATATTCTCTGATCTAGGAATTCAACAATGACCCTAAAAGACAGAATGACCTTAAAATTAAAATGTGTGCTGCTTGTCTTCTCCAACTCTTGCCACACTCCGTAAGAGTGCAGTGCAGCAGATCATAAAAAACAGAGTGTAACGTAATAAACATTAAAGGCGCAGTAAAAAGACTAAAGTGGGCCAAGGGGGACTTAGAGGATTTGGATTATTAAGCAGAACACAACAATGGAACCCCACAAGGACTAGAATATATCACAGTCCACAGTCAGGAAACCACAATTCTGGAACGCTCTTTTTAATTGTCGTCTGTTGTCAAGAAAGCCATCTATCCAAGTACATGTGACACAATGCACGCGAGATTACACATTTATTTTGCTTTGGAACATAAAATGTAACCCTACATATCCTATTCCCCGGGAACTAAGGCTAGAGAATTGAATTTGGGGGCTATTTTGTCCTATTTAAAATTTGCATTTGTTTTATTTGGAGGGTAAATTGCTGAATTACGGTACAGTGTCTGGTATGGAATCCCTGTTGGGTTTCTCTAATGCAAATTCTTGTGTCAGTGTGGATTTCTACTGCTCCCCACATCCACCCCTAGCAGTTCAAACACACGTGTTAAGTTAAATTACAATTCCACGTTAAATGAAGGGGTAAATGTTAGCATGAATAGTTTAATCTCCCTATGCGGCTTGAGCGCAAACCACTGGACACTTTAAGCCACATCACCTGATTCCAGCACAAAACTACACACAGGGTGAAGCGTCTGAATAAAATTGCTTTAATTGGGGGAGCAAAAAAACATAAAGAACACACTTGTCCAACTGATTCTAGTGTATTTTAATCACGTTGGTCATATTGTTCCACTTTCATAGATGACCTTTCAAATGTGCATACTGCCTTAAAACCACTCATTAAAACTCTATTTAAAATTATATATATATATATTTTTCCTTGACTAGACAGCTTAGGATAAAATAAAGAAGATTTAATCAGTATAGCTTCACAGCTATAGTACAGTTCAATGAAACAGAGTAAAGATATGCAGATGTTCACTATACAATTAAAACAATTATTTACTAAGTTCATTAAATGTATAGCAGAACTCATTATTTCTGTACTTCCTTGCATAAAGTCATAGGGGTTATTTTTTTTTAATTTATTTATTTATTTTTTTCCAGATCCCAGTATATTCTTTGAAACCTCACGACGTGTCTGAGTGTCATTTATACTTGAAAGAGCGAGGCAAATTAAAAGCTGGTTTGAAGCTGTGAGATAATGAAAACAATAAGATGGGTGAGCGCTACTGAAAGGAGTACTGTAAGGTTCAACTGTCTTCATTACCCATCTCCTCTGCTGAGCTTTCCTAATCTGCCCATCACCTGACATTTTCTTAATGACTTGCTATTTATGGCCACATAGAAATGAAGAGACATGCTCATCAGTAATTTTCCAACCCTGGTGGCGAAGGCTCTCTGTGGACATTTTTAATATCTTGCTTTTAAATAGTGCATTGCTGCACTGTTTCTACATTAGGGGACTAAAGTTGCACGTGGTAGCACATTTGTCTTTATATTTAACAAACTTAAACAGACGATGAGGAGATTTATTTATAACGATTCATCAATAAAGTTTGCTTTAGGCTCATGAAATTAATAAATAAGCTCAAAACTTTGAGGAAAACGACTTCGCGCGAACGCTAAAAGTCTCACCTCAGATGACGCTCAGTTGACTGAATTATGAAATGAGAGACGGGATCATTGTGGGATGTCGTTGGCACTCTACCAAGATCCCACAGCACTGCAGCATCATCAGGAACTGTGCATATTGATTGCTGGTGTAAATCTGCCCGGAGTAACTGTATGAATAGGTGACCTTGTGACGGATGCAGTAAGTACCCCCTCCCCCCAACACACATACACACACATCCTGTGGGAATGCATTTACTTACACACATCACGCATGAATGAATCCCGCGCACAGTCAGCCGCACAGTCATACGCCACACTCGCACAGTCCTGATAACAGACTCATGTCCACACACACATTTATAGGCAGCACCATTAATTCCTCATCATACTTTTTCTTTTTTTTTAAGAGTAATCACACCTTCCACTTGCTCGTAAAACCGACCTTTACTCTCTTTTTCATACCCTTTTTTTTCCTCTCGCCAGTGGCCGTATTACTGAGGTCCTAACATGAAGCAGTCAATTTCAACAGAACAAAGACAACATATACTTCCATCCACTGCAGGACTTGACCTAGTTATACAAATACATTGAGGACCAAGAAGAGCTAAATACCTTTTTTGAAATCTGTTAGGTATGTTTTCTTTTTTTTATTGGAATTTTTAGTATGATGGAACAGAGACAGGTTTTTATAGATCTGTACAAGCATGCTAGTTTTTTTTTCATTATCAAGAAAGATCTGCAATACTTTCATTGAGATAAAAGATGTTCAGCTGAAATCCTCTCCAGACCACCCATGATCTCATTACATTATAACCCCTGGCCAGCTGGAAGCTGCTTATTTGTTTGTTTGTTGGAAATGTACACGGTTGCTAACCGCCTCGTATTTACAAACCAAAAAATTGAAGAATTGGAAAAAAAATGAATGTAAAACTTTATTAGTATAATTTTTTTAGGGGCCTATGTTAAGATGGAAGTTAAATGTCAATCTAAAAGACATCAAGATCTCTTTCGGACTGATATTTAACCTTCAAAAAGAAACTGAAGCCACTCTGTAAACAGTCGTGACTCCGTATTTCTAAAATCAGGATTTATTCGGCACAAAGTGTGTTTAATATTGAGACGGTAATTCCTCAACACGCTGGCTGTTGTAGGATATAACGGAAATTTGTTGAACAACAAAACCGAGACTCAGCTTCCTCCAAAGCCTGGATAATGTATGCAGCCTGCACAGCATGTCGAACCTGTTGGAGTCCAATAACAGTCAAACAGTTGTTTGTAATTCTGCTGGGTGGGAAAAAAAAAAAGAAACTGTACTTGTAATGAGGACGGCTTTGCAGTGGAGCTTGCGTTAATGCCTGATGCCATCAAAGACTGATTACTATATGCCCTGCTGATTGTCCTGATGTTCACTTACTCTTCTACTACCTAATGAATTGCTAGTATTTAATGAGGCTACATTTCATGAAATTCAACATGGCCATATTTTCATTTTATTATTTTTTTTAGAACTAGTCAAAATGCTATTTTAGTATAGGATTTTATGCTTTTAGTTATTAAGTATCTGCTTTACACTGAAATGACACTAACAGCGTCAAACGATTAAAAGTGTACAGTCCTCATAAGAACATCAACACTGCAGCTAGAGCTCTAGAGTTAAGTATTAATTCATTTTGTTTTATTATTCATTTTACTCCTATCAAAACAATTGCTTAGAATTGATCTTTTAACAACGTTTAACACCACCCTCGGAAACACACGTTCAAACCACCACTTCCAATGAAAAATTAATGTTAAAACCTATACATTCGCTTTTAACTCTTGATTTTACACATAGTTTTCCAAATCACGCCACTGAACATGTGTTGCGAGTCAAAACAGATAGAATTGTGACCAATCAGAGACTCAAATTTGATTGCGATGTCCCTTTTGTTTCACAGAAGCACCAACCGTTTGGAAATTGGTAAAAAATTGTGATCAGCTAGAATTATATGGACGCCAAGTCTTCCATATATTGGAATAAAGCTGTAAAATAATTTGCGATATTTGCATCGTCTCGATATTACACACTAAGTCTCTTCCAACTGTAGATAGCAGACAGAACCAAAAGAAAAAGCAGAATGTTCTCCCTGCTTTCCAGTGTGAACACAATGGGGTACATGTGCGTTTACTGTCTTACATGTCCGGTGTGTTCGTTGCTTAACAGCCTTCTTTCAAATGTCTGACTATGTTAGAGGATGTTCAACATTCTCATGGTCTTTTTTCTTTTGACTTCCCACATGCTGTATTTATGAAATTAGAATTATGGGTTATTTTTGTCCCTGTATGCTCTGCACTTCTGTTAAAGTTGTAAACATTACATTATTAATGCTTCAGTTTTTTGTCAATGCAATTAAGATTCACCGACACTCCTTTGAATCTGTAGGGAGAAAAACAGCAAGCCTTAACTTACCACCAACATATTCATTTAAATAAAATTACATCTTTAACTCTGGTGTTCTTAGCACAAGCCAGAGTGGCTGTGTAAAAGTAAAAAAAAAGCTAAGCTTTTTCACAGGAATGAAATACTGCTGTTCTATATCTGCAGTAGGATTGTTTGTAAAGGTGTATTCAGACTCCTCTTAATTTGGTCCAGATCAAGTCCTGAACTTTGGATTTGGTCTGTATTCAGACTGCCGTCAAGCGACCTTTTGTGTTTAGAAACAAAGCTTGTAGACAAAACCATGTGACTAAAGATCTCTTCAGTCATTGGCCAGGATTTACGAAGGCAACACGAAGCAACTAGAAACAGAAAAATAGATAGTTCTTTGCTTTGCTTGTCAGTATAGTTCACTTATTCAAATTTTATATTTCATTGACCAATTTTTAACACCTGTATTAAGGTCAGGCAGAACACTTTTATCTTGCTACTTTGAGGCATGCTGCAAGGTGATTACTGGCAAGAAAACAACTAAAAAAGGATGCTGATAAGTATCTATGATACATAGATTGTTAGGAAAACAGTAAGCAGCAATCTGTAAACTTTGTCTTATTAAGTCGGCATTTATTCGACCACATTTCAATGAGTTGGTTTGTCCCAACGCTCTAGTGTTATTGTCTTTAAGAGAGTTCTGTTAAGGAACTATAAGGTAGCTTTTAGGATAAAGTCACAGTAGTGCAACCCAAGTGCCGCGTAACAAAATACAGATGTAACAAGAATTATCAGCTGTCTTAAAATAAAAATTCTAACAAATAAACAGTTTGAGCCTTTTTTCTGTCTAATAAAATGACGATTGGACTTTGAATTTGTCCACGACTCATCAGGTCCTTGAATCCTAATCTGTTTACATCACGTGACAACCAGCTACGGTGGCCGTCTTGATCCAGACATTGATTGTATTCAGAATGAGAAATATCAGAGTAAACCGAAGCTCAGTCCGATTGGAAATAAACCAAAACCACCTTGAAAAAATGGTCTGGAAGTGGTTCCTGGTCCCGGACCTACTGTCCGCTTGGATGTATTCAGACTAAAAATTTGCTGCGGATTGTTCGTTTGGGGAAACAAACTCTGATTTACATTAAGTGAACAAAAATGTGTCCCGTCTAAATAAACCCTGGATTTCAACATCCCTAAAAATAATAATTTTACACACTTCTACATAGACTTTTAATTGTCTATGTCTATGTTTAACTGCTTGAATCTGCATTTTTCTTATTCTAGAAGTTTGCACAGGACATTTTATTTATGTCAACTTATTAATTTAGTTTTTCATTTGCTTACCTTTTTGTTTATTGCTCAATTTCAATCATGTATTAACATGATAAAAAATAATAATAGGCCAACTAATCCATCCAAATCCATTTTGTCAAAATCATTAATAGTTTGCAAATGCAAACAAAAAAAATGAAATTTGTTTAAACTTATTCTAAAAAATGTAAATTTGATGTCTTAAAACTTAAATAGATTGCATGTCACAGTAAAAGTTATTGACTTTTATTTCTAACATTTTTTTACAGAACTTTTTATTTACATCGTTGTTCTTTAATATGAGTATAATATCCAGTAAACATGGCTTTACCTGAAAAATGTCAGTGAAGGAGCACATATTGCTCCAAGCTTGTGTGAGGCATTCAGTGTTCATAGTTGTCAAAGCCGCCCATGCACTACAAAAAACTTAAACACTCCTACACCATCACAGATGATGGCTTTTCAACACCGAAGTGATAACAAGCTGACAGTTTCGTGTGTGTGTATGTGAATGCCTCAAGTATACGGAAACACACTTGATATTATCCTTAGGCTGATAATTATCGCTGCTATAAGAGTATATCTTAAGTAGGAATGCATATTTTAATGAATGTAGTGGCAAAAAAAAGAGTGAAGTTGTTCAGCAGTTTTAATAACTGCACCGGTGGGTTTGGCGTTAAGTCATTTGCATACATTTACCTATTAATTTCTGCACATGGACCATTGCAGCGGATAAAAATCACTCTTTCTTTGATCCTCGAGGGGACTCAAGTGAAACATCTTAAATTGCTTTATCTATCCATTATCTTTGCCCACTTCATCTTGCTAAGGATAAGACGAGAGCTGGAATTCATCCCAGCTGGCAGCACACTAGAAGTGGGAGCCACACTGGACACGTTACCAGCCTATTACAATGGCATAGTCACACACTGTCAAAATTAACAACTGGCCACACATGCTGACATTTTACCTTGTAATTCTAACTTCATTTTCACATCATAAATACAATTACAAAGGATGTAATAAAGACAAACATAAAATAATAGAATCCTTTATTGTCAATATACGGAGTACATTGACATTATAGCTTTAATGCGCCTTTTTTTTTTACTTGAACTAGATTACAGACAGGAAATGTCTGAAACATTTTTGCTGTATTGACAAATGTTTTTCATGCTGATTGCAAGTTTGCACTCCAAAGCAGGTCTCACAGCCATAATGGATCAATATTGGAGGAGCACAGCCTTTGTTCTCTGTGTTTATAGATCCATGTTTTTTGATGGAGCTGGCCTCCACTGCACATTCTGATCGCTGTCTGTCTGCCGCCAACGTGACCGGAGAGCTGGAATTTATGCTGCCTTTATTTATAGAGCAGGACTACGGGAAAGTACAGCATCCTTATATTATTTATGGTCATACAGGATCTGATAAGATAAGGCATTCACGTTTTTCTAAATAGAATGTAATCAAGATGTGTTATATTCTTCCTACTCCCTTTCTTTTATCAAACAATTGAGCACTTTCTAATTCCTTTATTTTATTTTAATCTGTAGACACCATATTATATTAGCTTCCAGCTGTAAAAAGTAGACATCTGCTCAGTTTCAAACAGCACAAAGAGACCAAATAAAAATTATCATATTATCCGATTGTTCTGGATCTTGAGTGTCTGGTACTGTTGATTCGTATGAGCATGATTGAGTATGTGCATGTGAGTGTATGCAAGTGTTCCAAGAGGTTCAGGAAGAATCTAAATACTATCTTACCCAATGCTAGAAGTCCTGGGATGCTTTAAGAGCTCTGACCACAACCAGCTCCAGCTTTGGTTCAATTTTAGACTTTTATGCGGCCTGAACTCTTTGTCTTGGCTTTGAGATATATTGTTTTTGAAACGTCTCTAAGGAACTAGAAAGATTGGATCATTTAGTTTAGGAGCGTTACTCTGTAAAAATTTTAAAAAAGGGCATTTTCTTTATGTTACGTTGTTTTGTTGTTGTTACTGTTTCTATGAAACTTGTGACATGGTTTTGATTAGTTTTAATTTAAAAAAATTATATACTAATTTACTAATACTAAAAAATACAACACTGAAATCAATGTAATATGTTTCTTTTTTTTTTTAAACAGGCAAACCTTATCCATTACTGACTAATAGTTAACAATAACCTTTACCTAACACACATGTACACCGCAGGCCCAAAGTTAGTGAGCATAAGACCAGGCATAGAAAAATAGCATTGGATGTCATTCTTTTGCATTAAAACTCATCGAATGTCCCCAGAACCCCAGAGGTCTCTCTACATGTGTGGCTATACTGGACATGGTCCTCACAAGGTCACATAAACAAGAACACATTAACATCTTCACATACAAGTTGTCTCATTACTACCTATGTCTCCTATCATTTTTTATTTTGTGTGTCTTAAAGTCTGAAAAATATATTTGTACCATGTTAAAAAAAAAAAACAGTATTTCAGTAATAAAAATTAGTACTTCAGTTAGAATTGCAATCACCAATGATTTACATATTTGTTGATTTTAAGGCCCTTTCTGACTTAAGTAAAATCCTCACTTTTCCACATATGCTTGAAGTCCATCAGTTTTGATAAGCAGAAAGGCAGTCCACTCAGCTTTGCAGCTGCATGCGTGCCTCTGTGTGTGCCTCCCCCCTCTCAATGCCCCTTGCGTTGCTTTCCTAAGAAACTGACTCAGCATCAGCCACTGTCAGGTCTGGTTAATTTTGTCATGCTTGACTTCACGCTACCTGAAGTCTCATCTGCCAAAGCAGCTTAATCCACTTGTCACTCACGACAACAAAAAGCTGGAAAGGTGCTGGCTGAATGTAGACTGTGTTGTGCTGGTTTGGCAGAGCACGGGATGGGTATACTTGAGATTTTTGTGTTCAGGTGTGATAGAACAGGTGCACGGCAGCAGCTGTGACAACAGGGATGCTGTTGTGAACAAAAGTGTCTTCTGTTGTTCCTAAATTAAATCCAACAATTTTATCCAATGCATCTTGAAATTAAATGAAGTGTAATGGCAGAAGCAAAGCCCACAGGGAAGATTAAAAAAAAAGTTTAAGAACTGCCTGCCAAATATCTTTTAAAAAGTACAGAACTAACTCTTCTTTTTTTGTGGAAATGTTTAAAAATGCATTTTATCAATGCAAGTTTTCTGCCAGACCAAGTAAAAAGACGGGTGCTAGGTTGGGCATTTCATACCCTGGGATGAATGCATGAAAAGCAAGCAGGCACAAATGAGCATCCTTCCTGTGGATGCTTGGAGACACTTGGAGAAGAAATCAATTAAAAACAGTTTTCTTGGATCTCTGCAACTTGTATGTGTTCAATATGCCTCCAGGATGCCTGCAGTCCTGTTGATTTTCTTTCCAAAAACTGGCTCTTTGATTAGAGGGCCATACTGTAGCTGGAAGCATCAAAGTAATTGAACGGTGCATCTTTAAAATGGACGAGTAGATAAATAAATCTAGTATTAATTTATTATTCAGGTGGGCTTTTAATTGCTGGCATTACAGTCATATTTATTTTAAATAATTACTTTAATATCTGATAGTTGCTAATGCTCTTTCTTGCCAGATTTATTCTGTGATGTTGACCAAAAAATTGCGTTATTTTTATGATGATGTAAATAAGAAATCTGCAAAATTCTTCGCCCCTATATTTGTAAAAACAACATAAATTGACCTATTCCAGCATATTGCAGCAGTCATGCACTTTCATATAAATCTTCAGGAGTAAATAAATTACTTAACATGTAGTATCTGTGTTTTTTTTTTTTTGATGCATTAAAGTCTAACAGTTAACAAATATTGCAAACTATGATGCAATGTTGCATGATGAAAAGTGTAGGATTCAAAGAAACGTATATATCTGTGGCACAGTATGTTTTCACACATGCCAACATTTATTTTCTGCTAAGATCTTGCAGATGAAAACCATAAGAGTCTAAATAATTACAATCAGCAGTGCTTGAAATTAATACCAGCTAATTCGCTCACTGAAGATGAAATTTGATCCTGGTTGGATAACACAATTCTACCTGCAAGCTTTTAACACTCAGGCAGGTGTTTATCTCTAACCTTTCACAGCACAGTTGTGTTTCAATTCTTTCCTATTAGCAAGTTTACCAGTTTGGTAAACACCAACTTATGACATCATTGGGGATATTACAAAAAACTACAGTAATAGCACAATACGTGGTGCACACACTTTTAATACAATTTTGTTAAAAAAAAAAAACAAAGACAAGCACCAACCTTGATAGCATTTGTGGAAATCTGGATCTCATGCAGCTTCCTCATCGTGACGTCACGGTCGATAAAGTAAGATGAGGCCAACTGATGAAGAGCCTCCACATTCTGGGTGGCGTTGGCAAGCTTTCTGTCCAGCTTGTTTTTCGCCAGGTACATTGTCAAAGCTTCCTCTCCTGCAAGACAAAAATATACATAGTTGTATGGTTATGAATGACTAATTAGTGGGCTTTTTTCAGTGTAGAAACTTTTACTACATTTGCTTACACTTGCATTTGATCTGATTAAAACCGGATTACAAAACTATGCAAAACTGTAAAATCAGGTAATTAAGTAGAGGTGGGATTATATAAAATTGATTCTTCCCATTCCTTTTCAAGCAATCAATCAAACTCTACTTGGTTTTGGTAAATAATTATGCTATTTATTTAATCAAATTTGACAAAATTATATTTTCTAATAAATGCATTTCATCATTTCTGTAATGACTGAATTATTTGTGGGTTTTGTCCTTAATGTTTCACAATCCTATGCTTTGAAATAAACAATTAATCAACTATTAAACCAAGTAAAGTAATGAATTTAAAAGATGGATGCAAATATTATGTGCGAATATTGTCAAAGTTGGGTTCATGTAATCTTTTAAATAAACATCTTACAATAATAAGTTAGAAATCAAAATAAAAGCAGTTTCAATGTGAGAAATTGGATTTCCAGGAGCAGTCAACATAAAAACATATCCACAGATTTACCCCTATTTCTACAACATGACTTATAAGGGGCATCAAGTGATACTATTCTTATATATGTATATATCTTAACTCTACAGGAATTTTAGTTTCTGATAAGAAAACACTATATCTTTTTTCTTTGTGCATAACTTTCTCCAACGTTGCCATGGAAAACAAAAAAAAACTAATGAAATTCAAACACACAAAAAAGAATGGCAGCATCCCACTGACAGATATTTAATTACAGCCAAGAAAATTAAAAAAGAAAGAAACTGAAGCGTTTGCGCCATAGCCACATGGAGCAGATTCCGGTACCACAGGAGGACTGCATCTGCTTGTTTGCAATGAGGCATTGTGTGTGACGTGTCTCCAGATTGTGAGAGTTGACTGCCGTCATCTGGATGCTTGAAATTACTCATATATTTATGGTTCAATGGAATTACCAACTCATGTTGAGAAGCTAACGTTCTCTGATTTCTACAAAAAAGGATTTCTCCTTTTTTCATTTGATTCCTTTAGTAAAACAGAATAAATTAGAGTATCAAAATGTACACATAACTAAAAGGTGATCGGTTTGTATTCAGACAAGCTCTGTTCTTGGCAACGTGAGTTATGGAAAAAAACATTACTTTGGTCCTCTTGGTCCAGAAGACAATATTTGCTGAGATCTTTTAGTTTGTTTAGAAGCAGCCTTGCAAACTTAAACAGTGCAACTGCACTTTTCTCAAGTCATTTCTGTGAAAAAGTTACAGTTGTCCAGCCTTCATTTGATTCCAAGCATGTACCGTTCTATTTGGAGCAGACTTTGGCCCCGGCTGAGATCTCCAGAGATATTAACGAGTGGAATTTAGGTTCAATTTTAGATAAGATGTATTTCAAATATGGCACATTCTGAAGAAAAGTTTATTATGACTGTAAAAGAAAGAACATGCACATCATTACAAGTTATCTTTATATATATATATATATATATATATATATATATATATAAAAGTGTAAGAAAAATCTAAATTAAAATAAAAAGCAACATTTTTTTTAATATATTGTTCATGCAAACTTAAATATACATGCTACATAGAATACACAAACAAAAGTGAATATTAACCGTCTCAAGCATGATCTATGATACAATCAGTAAGGATTTTTTTATACTATTCATCTGTAAGGATACAGAATTAAGTTTTTAAGGAAAACAAACTTTAAATTATACTAAGATATATTTATCTCTCCACCAAACATCATTGTAACTATATGGTAATTTAAAACTGTAAATAATTTGAAATATTATATCATGTTGCGCATGTGGTTCTTCTATCTTTATAGGTTGATTTATCTAGTAATGGACTGTAATTTAACAATAACATAATAATATTCTGGATGGATGCAAACTGCATTTCGTTGCTGTGCAATGACATGTGTAATGACAGTAAAGTTGAATTTTATTCTATTCTAAAATATTTTTAAAATAATACAAAGTATAAACAATAGGAGTCTGACTGAAGAAAAAGATTTATTATATCTGCTCCTTTAAAAGATAATAATACCTAATAATAATACCAGAACAATTCTTTCCAAAATCATAATCCCTCAAGTTGCCAGTTTACAGTATGCTTAATTGCAGATTGGTTCCAGAGCATATTTGTGGAAAATTAATATTGATTACTAATTGCAGTAACAGAAGGAAATGAGACTTTTATCTACTTATTGTACAGACTTCATTGCGACAAAAAGGTTTTGTGTTTATAGAAATAAAAGAGTGGAATTCTTTGAATAGTGAAATGATTGCAAAGTATTTCATTTTTAAAAAGATTATATAAAATATTAGTATTTTAAATTTATAACTGCTAAAAATATATACGGTATGTATAAGTGATTATGTAGCTGCATGTGACCTGAATGACCAATGTGTTTTTGATAAAGGGGCAAAATTAATGTGACCTGATCGTCATAACACTCCCTTTACTCATGAGTTACGCTGAAGTGTTTTAATTGCCATTCATTTTAAGGGATTTTCTATAAATATTTGTAAAAAAAAAAAAAAAAAAAAATCATGTTTGAATCCAACAAATCTACACAGAGAAAAATCAATATTTCCCTTCCAGTGAGCAAACATTTCTCGACCAAGAATCAAGGGTAAAGCTATAACATTACACTTAGACCTTTCTCAAGAGCATGTGACATACGTTCACAGTGCTGTGAATGGTTACTTGGCTTGGAGTGATGCATTAGAATCAGTCAGTTAACTGCTGGTGACCATGACCAGAGGCGCTAACAGTCAGAGCTGATGTCTCATGCCTGGTTAGAGTCAACCACTAAGGCTAAAAAGGCTCATTCTCAGTTGCTGCCATGCTCTCTTTCCCTCAGGGGCTGGCAAACTTACTTACACACACTTGCCCTGCACTAATGCACAGAAATAATGGTCAGACATTAGGTCCTTGATCTGACTTTTTTTTGTATCTTTATGGCAATTTAGTGTGGCATAAAATAGGCGCTGTGGTCATAAATATGTTCCAGGGACTGCTGTTGGTCAGGTAAAATAGTTTAAAAAATTCACGTTTCTGCACCTTTCTGTTAGTAAAACATTATTATAGGGCACCTCACTGGCTGTGTGCCAAAACTATTCAGCTCATGCGGAGTTTATGTGTTTACAGCTGAGTTGAATTAAAAAACTATGTTCTTTTTCACCTTAAATCAACATGAGGCTTTGTGTGTGCGTGTGTGTTTAGCTGTGTTTGTGTGTATATAAAGACATTTTTAGATGAAAAACTGCTCTTTGCCCACGCATTTGTATAGAGGTCACTGACTGCTAAGAGCACAAATGGGGTTTTAAGGTAATGGGGTGGCCAGGAGTGCTCAATTTTAAATAAATAAGTTCTTTCCTGAAAACCAGCAGAGACTACTTTGCCTAATATTTTTTATGTGAAAGAAGAACGTTTTTTTTTTTTTTTAAAGAAAGCTTTTTGCAAAAAAGGTGCCGCTTGAATGTTGTATATTAATGGAATCATATAATACATAATAAAATATCTAATATTGCATTTTATTTACAAATATGTTTTAAAGTGCAATTGAAGGTTAAGTTGACATAACTTCCCTGATGTCAAGTCAATGTATTGAGAAATTTAAGCCACATTCAATCATCTAAAGTACATTTTATTCAATCAATTTTCAATAAAAATATTTTGGAAAAATGAAAAAACTAAAATTGCTCATTATTTATAATTTTCAATAATTTATATGTTTTAAAACACAGTTATGGTTTGAGCCTGTTAATAGACTAAGATAATATTGTAAAAGTTTCATGTAAATGTCAATAAACAACGCAGCTTTGCCGATATTTTATTTTAAAAGACTACAGTAAAAGCAATTTATATTATGTAATGTGTTGAGTTTACATGTAAATATGATCGCATACCATAAAAACAAAGTCAAAAGTACTGTGAGTATCATCTTATTAGGTCTCCTGAGAGTTCTTAGTTTATTTTCCCATAGCAAAAATGCTTTGGTTCACATAAAGTGTGCAAGTTTTGAGTTGGAAAAATAACCTTAAAGGGCCCATATCATGCTTTTCTTTAGTCTTTCAGAGTAAACTATATTCATATATATAATCATTTATTAACTTTACAATTTTTAAAAATTTTGATGTATGTAGCCTGGACATTTATCTCCAAAATTTCACACACACACAGAATGGTGATGGGTAATGGTTTCATTTTGCTGTGAAATTTGGTCACAAAATGCAGACAACAAAAGATGAACATTTCAGGATTTATTGAAATGATTAAAACATTGTTCTGAGTAGCCCTGACTATGAACGTTTATTTTCTCTTTGAAGCTTCATCAGTCTCCATATAAAAAATTCTTTTGACTTTAATGCTGATCAGTTTCCTAGATTCCGCATATGCTCAACAATCTATGTTTAAGCCATTTCTCCCAATTTGTCGCTTGCATTTTCCACCAGGAAATAGACTGCTCTCTTTCCCCACCAGGAAATAGTCTTCTCCCTTTTCTCGATCAGGAAATAATCTGCTTTTTTTTCTCAACCAAGAAATAGTCTGCTACCTTTCCCCACCAGAAAAAAGTCTGCTCCCTTTTCTCCAACAGGAAAAACTCTTCTCCCTTTTCTCGATCAGAAAATAATCTGCTCCTTTTCTCGATCAGAAAATAATCTGCTCCCTTTCTCCATTAGGAAATAGTCTGCTCCCTTTTCTCCACCAGGAAATACTCTGTTCCTTTTCTCCATCAGGAAATAGTCTGCTCCCTTTTATCCGCCAGGAAATAGTCTGCTCCCTTTTCTCCACTAGGAAATAGCCCGCTCCTTTTCTCCATCAGGAAATAGCCTGCTCCTTTTCTCTACCAGGAAATAGTCTGCTCCCTTTCTCCTGCCGTCTTCCCAATATCCCTTCTCTGTTTGCATCATTCTCGGATACATTCAGGATCCATCCCAACATGTCACGCAGATTCCTCACCAGAATGTTCTTTGCCGCTTGCCACCGCACAAATTTTATATACTAAATCGAATGAGCGTTTCTTGGCCATTGCTACTTAAACTCACAACATAGACAGCTGCCGTCTGCATGACTGTGCACGAGCCGGGGGATGGCTAGCTTGCAAAGCTAGCTGATCACTGTTAGCTTCGCAGAGAAGGTGTTTAGCCTGGGGGGCGGAGCAGACTCTTCCTGGAGGGGGCGGTTCTCAACTTGTGATGTAAGCACACGAGAATTTGCTAACTTTTGTGGGTATGGGAGGGGTTGTAGGTGAGAGATGTTTAGAGGATTTCTTAGAAATGTGGGAATGGATCAAAATACCACTTTAAGGTCATTTATAGTGAGGAATGATTACCATAATACACTTCAAAGCTCAAAAAGTGAATTTTTCATGGTGTGGCCCCTTTGAGCTTCCTCTGAATTTTACAATAGTCATTTGTGCTCAACAGAATTCCACTTAAGTACCTTTATTTCTACGTCCTTCAGAGCGTTTTGGAATGATTCACACAAATATTTTCATTCAATGTGATCTAACCCTCGAATGTCAAAAATGCTACTTACAGTTTTCTTGGAAATATGCACAATAATTTCTTATCAATTGTGTTCTCTTGATCTCATGAAGGCAACAATGGTCTCCATAGAAACAGTCCTCTAAAAGTTAATTTGTTCGAATTTCTTTTTCCAAGAAAAGTGTAATGAATTCATGGTTAACTCTGCCTTTGGCTAAACATTCTAAAGATCGGCAGCCCACACAACTTTAGGGAGGAAGAAGCAGGTTGAGAAAAAAAGTTGGATCAGTATAAAGTCTGATGCAAGTACGGCTAAATAAGTCATCACATTTATCAAAAATTCTCTCTGGAAAACAGTTGTTATTCATTTGCAATACAAAGAAAACCGTGCATACAATTATCCAATATTAAGGGAGACCAAAGAGGAGACGCAGTCAAGGAGGAGTGGATGGAGGTGGATGATTTATCGTGGCGACCTCTAAAGAGTGCAGCGGAAATACAGAATAAATAAAAGCTATCAATGTTAGAACAAATATCCTTCTGTTACTGCTGAAAATGATTATTCAATCATTTAACACTAGTTCTTAGTCACAGCCTTATTTATTGCGAAGATGTTTCAAATGGACGGTTATTTTTTTGTACTCAACACTATAGAATGGGTTAAATTGCTACAAAAATGTACTGAGATTTTCTTTATTCTTACTGCTCACAGAGAAAAACTGTCTTTCTTTTAGAAAAAAAATGACAGATATGGGGAGATGTGTTTTTTATAGCTTTAAAAAATGCAAATGAATCCTTTAATGCTCCAGTTTAAAAAAAAAAAAAACTGGGAGTCCAGACTTATATCAGCAATAAATTATTTACTACTCCAAAAAAAAAAAAAAAAAATCTATCAGAGAAATGTGATTTTGGAGCTCTGTTGCCAGTGTGTGGCTCAGCAGATCATTCACCTCCTCAGGCCTGTTAAGCGAACGCATTCAACTATTGTGATGTGGATTCCACTGTCTGCCTCAGAACTGAGTTAAACTGATTCACACCAGTGAAGGTTTTTGTCAAAAAAAAGAAGAAAAAAGCTTGAGAAATATTTTTTTATATTTTTCTGTGCAGCAACTTTAGTATCGCACATTCTGGGAGCGCCCAGGATGTCATCAAACTGTACATTTCTAGTCTTGATGCCTCAATTAAATCATTTAGATGTAGCAGAATCTCAAGTTTGGGGTATTGGGAAACTAAATGATCGAAAACTAGGCAGAGTTCTGATACAATAGTTGAATTTGTCACTTTTTAGACGCAGTAATAACTGCAGTCATTCATTTGCTTACACTTTCTCCCGCTAGCTTATAGCATCTCACAAGCCCTAGCTATCATTAATGTAGCAAAAAAAAAAAAAAAAAACAGACAATATTGGAGCTGGACTCGATTCCTAAGGCACATTTTATGATATAGAGCCCGGGCCTCGTCAGTGTGTCTGCATTTCGCCCACGAACACAAACGACATACGAATGTGCATGGATAATAAAAGCGTTTTGCCAATCACCGCTAGCTCCGTGGAGAACGTGTGTTTGTGTTAGCCTGGGGATGGTGCTGGCAGTCCAAACTCTTCCTGGAAGGGGCTGTTCTCACTTGTCTACATCACATTTGTCACAACACTAGTTTTTGTCGATTGGAAGGGGCTGGTGCTCAGAGCACAGGGTTTTAGAGGAATGCTTGTGAATAGAAAATACTGCTTTGGGGTTGTTTTTAATGTGGAATTAACATTATAATACACTTAAAAGCTCAAAAAAGTTGATATAGGCCCTTTAAGAACACCGAAAACCTCAATTTTTTCGAGTGGGTCATTAAATAGTAACACAAAGTGCTAAATACAGTAGCAGTTTTCTCTAACTTATATGTCAGTTTTATTGTTTTTTTTTTTTTTTTTTTTTTTGAATGCAGCTAATTGCAACAGTTTCAGAAGTCCCTGATTTTCAAACTCTAAGACTAATTTCTAGATTAAATTGGATTACGAAGCATTGTATTAATTCTATTTTTCACTAAAACCAAAAGGCTAAAGTACACATTTATCCATTTTCTTTCAACATGTGACTTAATTTTGCTTTATTTATCAAAGATACAAAGAGTGGTGCTCAGTATCGCTTCAAAGATCAGCATGAAAATGTCTATCTGCACCTGCAAAACAGGTATATGAGCTAGCAAAGCTGAAGTTGTTCCTTTAGCTTCATTTCTGGAAAAAGGAAAAAAAAATGTTCACCTCATTTAAAATAGGCTCACTCCAGCTAAGCTCGAGTGCACAAAAAGAGAGCAGGAAAACCTTGCCTGAGTTATCATTTCTAATTAATGCTCTCCTAAATATGCTGAAACTCTTCCAGAGGCATAACAAGAGAATGTTGGCTCCAAAATCAAACAAGGCTTTAATGGATTGATCTCCTGTTAACAGCAATCATTTAGAACCACGGCAATGTAAAGATTTTCTTAACAATATATAGATACACTTGGGTTTGAAGCTATAGTGGACTGTTCGCCTTTAAACCTTTAAACCTCCACAAATGTCCTCAATCCTCCTTTTAAGGTCAAGATTTGTGCAGTTTGTGATTTGTGCCAGCTCCTGTCACAAACTGCAACTACCTGCATGCCTCCTATTTCCCCCCAAAGCACAGAAAAGACTAAAGAGCAGAATTTCAGTTTGTACCTTTGAGGCTGCAAAACAGTATGACATGGTTGACAGGTGAGCACTTGCAACAACTCTGTATACAAAGTGCCTTATTTTGTAGGAATCAGAACATTTTTGTGAGATTGCAATGATGACATGTAGCCGGGATCACAAAATACAATGACGTTATTGCAAGAACTCTCATATTTTTCCCCTTAAAGTCACAAAATCTCATTTAAAATAAAACATGTTGTATGTTTGAAAGTATAGGAACGCTAAAATTAAAGCATTGCTATTGTTTAATCGCAAAAATTTGCATTTAGGACTTGGGTTTAAAAAATTCTTGGTAAGCAAGACTAAGCAAATGACTAATGCAAAGTAGTAGTTTATAGCCTTTTTGTTAAATTATTCAGCCACAAAAACAGAAAAGCTTTTTTAAAAATGAGGGTAAATGTCTCCAATACTGATTTTTCTTACTATTTAATGAAATGAACCTGAATGAATGAGGGTCTACATAGTTTTCCAGCAAGCAAATTGACAAGTTTTACTAAACCTGAG
>NC_050523.1:10935244-10956402 GCF_002922805.2 Oryzias melastigma | reverse complement strand
TTTTCTGTTCTATGTTTCATGGAACAACAAAAAATAAGCGACTAAATGCACTAAATACAAGACCGTCTTTCTACTAAGCACTGTCTAACAGTAATTTCTCAGAGGCAGTAATTTAAAAAAAATGGTTCTGATTTATAATTTGACCTAAAAAGATGAACCCAAGGTCAAAGAAAACATGGGGGTAATTACAAGGCAGAGAAGATGAGCCAGAGGTTAAATGTAAAAAGAGACAGGAAACACGAAAAAGGGATGCAATAAAAGAAGGACAGAATGGATGATGTGGTTGAAAAAGACACTGTTAATTTTGTCCGCTTTTTTTCTTTTTTTTAACGCCTTCCTGTAATCTTAGTCCTCCAGCACAGGATTTTCATGCCTTCTGCATCCACATGTAAAAGGTGTCAAATGTTATTTGGTGTCCTTTGAAGCACAAAATACATTATTGAATAACATCACACGTTTGCTGCTTATTGCTTGTAGTTTATTTGTTGTTTGTTGCTATGATGGTTTTAATAAAAACTCAATAAAACTACTAAAATGTAGTTTTTGTTAGAAAATAATAGAAAACTGGTCAACTGCATAAAATGAAGCAGTTTAGAGGATGACAAGGTACGTTAATAGTCAGATGTTGAATTTCAATGTCTACTGTCTGTACTTTTTTACTGTCATTAACTGCAAAAACATTTCAGATATGTCTACATAATTTTTGAAAAAGCTTATTTTCCAAATAGTTTACTAGCTTGAGTTATAGTAAATTATTTTATATTTTCTGTATACCTGCATGTTGCCAATGTAACTTATAAAAAAACATATATATTTTTTAGTTTGATATATTTTCAGCAGTCTATAAACCATTTATAATAGATTCCAAAAGATGGATTGTCAAATAAAAACTTAGTTTTTTTAGAATGGCTGTTAATGCTCAGTAGTTACTGGCATTTTATTTTCTTTTATTTGTTGTATTGTATTCCTATTTATCTTATATGTATTTAATTGTTGGCTGATTTTAGTACTTTTATGCTCTTTTTCATTTTGTTTTTCATTAATTTTAAACTTCTGTCTTTTTATTATGAAACACCTTGGAATACCTAAAGGTGTTGTAAAGTGCCATTTAAATAAACATTCATTCATATATTTATTTATTCATTCATTCAACTTTAAAATATATTTAAAAAATGTATGCAAAGAAAATAAAATGGCTAAAAGAAGAATACATTTCCTAATACCTATTTCATTTTTAAAATTTTTGTTAAAACACTATTTCTAATAAGAATGTAATCTGTACGGTGGCCCTGAAGTCCAAATCACATCAAAAAATGTCCCATATGACTTAACTTTTCTGCGTAGTTACTGTGTTTTTGTTTTTTAACATTTCATTTTTGATTTTTTTTGTTAATTAATTTCACTTTCCAATTTTTTTTTTTTTTTTTAAAAACTGGACATGGAAGGTACAATGGGACATCGCTGATTGGATGATGATGTTTGTGTATTATTTCCAACAAAAGTTATTTGACATAAAGTGATACTGGATTTCATTATCCACCAAGCGATGTCCCACAACACCTTCCTGTTCCAGTTTCTCATTGTGTTTCATTTTTAACATTTCATTCTGGAAATTTATTTTATTTTACAACATTTCTTTTTTTATATAATTTGGCTTTTTAAAAAAATGTAATGCTGTTTTTCTTTTTCTTTTTTTTGTCATAAGCCCTAAAATGCTTTAAGTTGAGCAATTTGTTGATGTGATTTGCACTTCAGGGCCACCGTACATTTCTACACATATGAAATACACAGAAATCCTCTAGGAGAAACACAAACTGTGGGGGAAAAAGCATTTAAATCAGTCCACAGAAACCGTTGATCGAACTCTGGAACATCGAAACAATAAGTGAACTCCTCTTACCTCCCAAGGTGGCAGAGATAAGAATATGGGTCCCATATTTCTTAATGATGGTGTCAATGAACTGCTGAGTTGTGGGTCGGCGACCCAGCAAGCGTACGCTGCGCTGGAATTCTGGCATTAGCGGCACCGGGTTGCGGATGAGGTCCCTTCTCTCGATTGCAGTGTTCCTCACCTTCCAACGTGCAAATTCCCTGAAGGATTAGAAGAAAGCGAGTCCTCGGTGAAATTACTCTGGCTCGACAAATAATAACAGCAATAATTACGATGGCAACGCATTCATTATAGAGACCCTGTCTCAACAAATATTTCTGAGTGGAAATTTTGCTGGTGGCTCACACTGTGGAATATCTCATGAATAAAAGAAAAACATAGAGGGGGTATTTTAACAATTTATGAAATAGCTCTGAGCATATTAAAGGTTTTCGCAAGAATAAATAACAGTTGCACATCCAGATAACAGGTAAAACAATAGTGTATTCATTATAATGTTTTCATTTCTTTATATATTTGTAAATGTCTGTATCATTGATGACATTTCACTATAAACAATGTTTTTTTTGTAGCAAAAATGTTTAGAAATGTGGCATTTGTTATGTTTTACATCTAAACATGCAAAGAAATTATTTATATTTGCAAGAACACGATAAGGAAAAATACAGAAAGCATTGAGTGAATGTTTTTACAGAAGAATGGACATAAAAATGATATGTTTGTTTTTCTGCATAATGGACTAATAGTCTTGTTATCACACGATAACGAAATTAATCCCAATATCTCAAAATAACTTGATATCAGTGATTCCATCACATAATTTGACTTTAGTGATTCTATTAATAAGAAGTGCCCACAATGGTTTAATGGCCAAATTAAAGTCATTATGGTTGTTTTTGTATGGAGGAAAATATAGTGGGATTCCCTAAAATAGATTTGTATTAAACTATAGAATGGACACAATTCCATTTCTATTTTTTATTATTTAAAAAACAAAAAAAAAGCTTAAAAGGTTTTGCTAATTTATTTGCACAAACACTAAAAGTGAATTAACCTCACCTAAATTTACTGCACACAACTAATAAAATAAAATAGTATTTCTAAATCAGTAGTTTTGATTGTTAAGGACCTATTATCCTGCAAATGTAAGTTTTAATAGTGGTGAATGTGCTATCGCTTTATTTCTATCCAAAACTGAATTTAACTTTGCTTTTTCCATAAATAAAAAGTTTATGTTAATGTTATATGCTGTAATTTTATTTAGTGAAAAAAGCAAGGAAATTAGGTTATATTCATTTTTATTTCTTATTTGAAATAAATTTGAAATTTAATTAAATATATTGTCAAGTGTTGAAGTTACAAGCAATTAAATGAACTGACTTTTTAAATAATTGTATTTTACGCTTTAATTATGAATTGCACGCATTCTGTTCACACATTGATGATCAATCCAGGATTGTAGAAATGCTTGAAAGCCATTTACTGCCTTTCATAAAAAGCAGAGAAGCTTGTGCGATGTTTACAGTCAATTCAACTCAATTTAGTTTATTTATAAAGAGCCAGTTGAAACCAAAGTTGTCTCAAACCACAACACAAAAATGAACAGACAGATCCTTGTTAATTATGATTGTCTAATCCAATTCATTCCAGATCATTCCAATAAAACCAAATTATCTCAATTTGTGTGCTAATAGTCTAGTAAAGTGACCAATAGATTACATCAAAGTGGTTTCTGTCTAATCCCTTTGCTGAGAAAGAAAAATGTGACAGTCCAATATAAGTAAAATAAAACATATAGATATCTTATAGTTGTGTAAACATCTATAAAACCTTTCGAAAAACTTTATCTTACATTTTATAACTTGTCATTAGCTCTTCTATTCAAGTGAAATAAAGGTATAAGTGTCAAATCTAAAAAGTGTAAATTGCTTAAGATGCTTTTTTATGTGCTTATGCAAACATAACTATAAAACCAACATCTAATGTCCATAAAAAAGTGCATTTGCTGATGCAGAAACTTTCCCCTATGAGCAGCAGAGAGGTTAGTACCAACTGGTCCCCTCAAATTGATCGGCCCTTTAGTTTGAATGTTCTGACACACAGTCAGCAGTGTGTCTGTCTGCTGAAGCTTTGCTCAGCGACAGCAATTTTTAATGCTCTCTTCAGCACTCCTGATAGTCTTTTAAAGTCTCTTTCCTTTCTGCTAGTTGACTGTTTAGCACAACTACATTATTCAGCCAAAATCTGAAAAATAAAAAACCTGGACTCCCTCATAGAGCAGGCTGTTTGATGCATTTATTACACAAAGGGTGGTAAGAAGTGATCATAGAACTGGGGCAAGGGAATGAATATTTATATAACACAGAAAAGAGACAAGGAAATATGCCTTTTCCTTTCCTCCAGTAATCACACAGAGCATCGTGATGGCTCTTTATTAGATTGTGGTGGATTTGCAGATGTCTTTTGTGGGAGTATTTATAATTCTTCAGTGCTGGAAAGAACCAAATGTTCATCTTGTAGGACAGGGCTGAACTCCCATACGAGTACATGCTGATTCAGCTTCCACTTCGCGAACATGCTGCTGTTGACTCTGAAAACTGGAGCAAACCTCAAGCCGTTGAAACAGATGTACCGAAACCTATTTTCAGCTACTCCCTCCCTACGACCATCTCTGCCTCTTTCCCCCTCCATCTCTTTACCAGCACAGAATGACTCCCGTGGCTCGGTCGCATCAATTAACATGCAAAATGTTATGTGGAGGACGTTGGAACTTGAGCCCTTCTGACCCAGATTGAACATGCCAGCAGATGGAACACGTGACATGATTCAGTGCTTTATTTCGTAGCTCCAAGACCAGTTTAATGACCTATCAAGGAAAGTTAAGAGGAGATAAATGGCGCTGAGCTGTATGAAAGGGAGATGGGAATATGGGGGATAACTGTTTCATGGTGTTTGAGTAACACGTGTGGGAGGTTGGGGGCTTTGCAGGTGCCTGTGTAAAAGTATGCCAACATTTGTGCATGGATGTACTACCGATGGTAGACATGATTAAAGGGGTAAATGAATAATTAATTCTTTGGATCAATAACTTGTATGAGATCATAAATTTGCTGTAGACTTTCATGGTGGGACGTGTACATCTAATAATCCCTACACGCTTGTATGACATGTTCTTGGGACCCATACAGAACAAGAACAGAGCAAACGTAACCTTTTTTTTATTATTATTGAAATGAGATATATTAGCCCTTTGAGGTGTCTTTAAAACATTGAGAAAGTGATAAAAGCTTTTCAATATGAAGTATCACGTCCCTTTGTTGCGTTGACTCAAAAGAAGGTTCATTAATCAATCAAAATATTTATATGGTCTTCATTATGTCTGCGTCTAAAGTTCTATTTCCAGTTCTTAAATGTGTCACTTTTACAGTAAAAAGCTGGAAAAACTGGAAACGGAGTTAAAAAAAAAGTTCTGTTGTACTTTCAAAATAATTTTTTTTTTAAATATATAATATTTTACAGTTATGTGGACGTGTTTACGTACAATAACACCAAGAGATAACACTGGCGTCAATTTTCGCCAACAGTTTAATTTTGAAAAGTGAGGAAAAAGAGAGGTCTGATTGACTGATTGGGCACCTTTTGGTCCGCCAAGTCGTGACTGCGGAAGCCGTGGAGTGTGGGCTGCAAGGTGGTGCAGTGGTCAGCACTCTTGCCTTACAGCAAGAAGGCACTGGTTCAAGTCCTGATTGGGATCTTTCCATGTGTGTGTTCTCAAACTCCTTGCAAAAATCTCCTCAATAAGGGAATTGGTGACTTTAAATTGCCCCTATATGTGATTGTGGCCCTGTGACAGACTCACAATCTGTCCAAAGTGTGCCCCGCCTTCACCCAATAGTCGCCGGGTTAGTCTCCAGCAGCCCCGTGACCCCATGAGGGATAAAGCAGGTGAAGAAGATGGATCAATGGATGTGTAAATATCATGCTTTGGGCCTGCTTCTCTGCAAAGGGGACTGACTGTCTGATCCATTTTAAGGAAAGGATGAAATAGGGCATATGGTTAGATTTGGGCCAAAAACCCCCTTTCATCAGGGAGAGCTTTGAGGATGAAGCATTTCGCTCTCTGGACTTCAAATCTAATAAAGAATTTGTGGAGGAAGTTGTTGCCAGTGACAATCCCAAAAGATCACAGCTCTTGAGATGATCTGCATGAAAGAATGAAACTAAAACAGGAAATATTCGACCTGTCATTTCCACCCAAGGTTACATTTCAAAGTATTGAGGGGATGTTTTTTTACTGACCAATCACTTCTTTTCTAAAGAAAAAAAAATCATACAATGCATGATGGAAGTATTGATGAACATCTTATTTTGTAGAAGCTTTTGAACTAGTTAACCTTGTTTGCCCTCTAATTTACCTCAGTTAAAAAGTGAATTCTGACAGAATTTTCAAAGAATCTGTTCACGTGTTCAACCATTAACTGTATATGAGCACTGGACCACGACAGTGTGACATCACCCACAAAATATGGCTTACTTCCAGTTCTGAAGAAATGAAGTGAGTGCAGTTGCCATTTTTTCTCTATTTGGACGCTGCCATGTTGGAGCCGGACGACGTCAGTAACCAGTCGTCGGTCCGAGTTGGTCCGAGTCACTGGCGACAATTAGTCAATTAGGAGTGAGCTTGTTGGAAGTCCACGTCCTTACCATTTGAAAGTGGGCCACAGGAAATCTGCCAATCAGCCAGTAGGCACCACATATTTTTATTAATTGATCTGATTGGTCAATTTATAACTTTAATAACTTGTACTTCAGAAATAATGTCATGAAAAAGAATCTGGATTAGCAGTAACGTTGAAAAACAACACATTCTCACTCCCAAGTTGTCACATATTGACATTTGGTTAAGAACTCCTCCTCCTCGTCACTTTTGGACATTTTGGGTGTCCCCAACTTGTTGTTTTTTGACGGTCTACCTGTTTGCATTAAATCAAGGGTCCCCATCCTCCAGACCGCAAACCGGAACTGGTCCAGTACCGCAATGCGGAGTGCACTGGTACTGGTACCCTAACCTGACACTGGACGCACTACCAGACGCTGTATAGGACCCAAACCGGTACAGGCTTAGGTTAGGGTACCGGTACGAGATTGGGTACCTGGCATGATACGGTACCGGGTTAGGGTACCGGTTTGGGTCTAATACACCGTTCAGTACAGCGCCTGATAGCACATCCGGTGCTGGGTTAGGGTACTAGATTAGAGAACCCGAACCTAACCTAGTACAGGTTTGCTCCCGGTACCGTATCTGATACCGGTGCCGGGTTTGGGTGGCACCAGACGCTGTACTGGACCCGAACTGGTACTAGATGCGGTACCTGGCGGGAACTGGTACCGGGTTAGGGTTGCCGCATCTGGTGCTAGTTTGGGTTCCGGACTGTGTCTGGTACCGCATCCGGTGTTGGATTAGGGTACCGGTACTGGGTTGGGACCCTAATGGTTTGGGTACCGGTGCACTCCACATTGCAGTACTGGACCGTTCCAGTTTGTGGACCTGTGATTTAATGAGAACAGCCAGCACGTCAAAAAACGAGTCACAAATTTATAAGAAAATATAAGAACAAGAACAAACAGTGACGAGGAGGTTCTTAGGCGAATTTCAACATGTGTTGACTTGGGAGTGAGAATATGGTGTAAAAAATGGTAGATGAGCAAGAATGGTTATTCTGACAAATATAATGACTGAGCAATTTCTGTTTGTTTCAATAGAAGTCTTTGGGATTTTGACTTTTTGGATCCAACAGTCACTTCCTGTTTCAAGCAGGAAGTGGAGGGGTTGCTCAATCCAATTCTCAAATACAGTCAATGGTCTCAATGGCAGAAATATATCTATTTACAGGCTTCTGAACAAATTATATTGTAAAGAACCAAAGTGTTTGGAAATGCAAATTCATATTATACACTGAATCAGATCATGACAATTGTCATACAGTAGATTATGGTTCTTCTTTAGAATCTCTTGGTTACTGAGAATAGAAGTGTTAAAAATGAAAACATTTTATAAAATAGCTTTATTATAACATGAATCAGGAAATAATCAGAAAATTGGTGTTTGTTGAAACATAAGCAGTGAGATCTCACCACTGATTTAATACTGAATGCGAACCTCACAACTACACTATTCATGAACGTACACTCTCACACCCATTTGAGTTATGAAGAGCTTTAAGCTCATCATTCCAAACCTCTTAAAGTTCTTTGCCGTATCTTCAAGGTTGTAAAAAAATAAAAACAGTCTGGTGAGTAAGTGCGAGGTGCAGACTAGGCAGAATCCAGAAACTCCAGCAAGGTCAAAAACACAATCAGGATCAAGCGAGCAGGCAGGCAGGCAATAAACAGAGCACTGGAAAGCTGAGGAACAAGGCAACAAAGACAATCTGGCAAATGAGTTCTGAGAGACTGGGAGTTTGTATACTGCGGGGGCTGCTCAGCAGAGTAAATCAGGTGAGCCGTATGGTGAGGGAATACCCGTTTATGAAGCAGACATGAAAGCAGGACAAGACACATGGAGGGGGTCTGAAAAGGTGGTTCTCTTAAAAGCTAAAATGAATAAAATAATAATAGTAAGCCCAAAAAAAGAAAACAGAGCAACATTTGAGCTCAGACTTTGTTTGATAATGCATGACTTTCTTTTCTTTATAGAGTCTAAAATCTGAAAATCCATTAATCCCTCTGTACTTTCATTCAAATCGCCTTCTTATCAGATTACCTTCGCCTTGCTTGTCTCTTCATGGTTTAGACGACGTGAACAGTGGTTGCTAGGAAATACAACATTACAATCAAATTTCATTTCACTTTATCTCCCAAACTGAGACAAAGCAAATACATTTTCTTTCTGAGATCAACTGTATTATTGAATGTGCATCAGCCGATGTCTATTTTAGGCCCAAAAGCTTAAAGATGAGAGATTACAAGCATGTAGATGAAGTGATTTCTGTATATTTTTTTATTCTGACCCTGAAGTCAGTTGAGATAAAGATAAATGCTGTGCATTCGAGCATAAATAGAAAATGTCAGTTGATGCTGACAAAGTTGCACCAGAAATTATATCTTTTTTTTAGCTGGATTTTCTTAGGTGTAGCATAAACATAATCTCTGCACATCTTTTAAACTTGATAAAAAAACAGGTAGGGAATATTGATTATAATCAAAAACATCTTTATTTGGTCATCTGAAAGACAAAAGTAACGAATAAATGATTTGAAAAGTTAAAGAGCCAGCAGTATTTTTGAAGCTACTATCCCACTCACTTGGGGTGTTTTAACCCCTCAACACTTGAAACGTCACCGGCGACCCCTGAATAACAAACGCTCTTTGACGTTTCGTAACTCTTCGACCGTAATCAACATGACTCAGTTGATTTTGATGCAAAGCAAAGCAGCTTTTATTATCAGCTTTGCACTGATTTGCTAGACGTTACAAACATAAAGTATTGAAAAGCCTCTTTTCTCCTCTACAAAATCAGTTGATTTATGTCAATTATTCATTATTGTACAGTATTACATATCACTGCATGATATGTAACACTGTACAATATTTGCTTCAGAATTTGCAGGAATTACATTGATCACATTTACTGTTGTAGGAGGCTATATATTAAGAATTGTGTGTATTAAAATGTTACCTTTTCACAGAGTATTTTTCAGAGTATAAATCACCAATTTTTGCATACCGGTAGTTTGTTCAGTGGTGCGACTTATATGTGATTTTGCAAAAATAAATAGCAACAACCACTAGAGGGCACTGTAGGTGTGTGTATCAGTATTTACTACAGACAATATTGCAGAAGAAGAAGTGCTACTAAGTCTTACGCTGAGTTTGTCAGAATTGTTCTAAAACAATACAGACAATAAAGACTTCAACAGATTTTGTGATTTAAAGAGATAAAAAAAGAGCTGAGTTGACTTTGCGTTGTGTTTATGTTATTGTTACTCAAATAGTTGTTCATATGTTTCGCTAATATACTAAATTCTTACAAAAGAAAAAAAAAAGTTAAAGTCCCACTAGTTGTCACGCACCTACGTGTTAGGGCTGGGAATCTCAGGGTAACTTATGAAACTGATAGTAATATTGCAATAATTAATATATTACTCTATGATATCACTATTTTGTAACATATAAATAATTTTATTTACCCCCAATTTTTTTAACAATCTAAAACACAATTTAACAATCCAACAGCTTTTGCAACAGTAACATACATTAATCAATAATTCCTAATGTGTCTTCAATAATGATGACTTATAGTCCAAAAAATACAGTACTTTATACTATCCAAATTATCACCTTTTTTTTTTATTTCAAATTTTTTTGTTGTAATCTTAAATGTCTTATTACATTTTTTTTAAATGTATACATGCTTGTGTTTTATTTTGATACGCATATGGATGATTTGCTTGAATTTTATCAATATATACCATAAAGCTCAAACCAAGACACGACCTTTGTATACGCGGCGTCAAGGCACATGTAGGATCTTGCTGCTGCGATTGAGACACCTTGAGAGAGTGACAGACATTCGGAGACAAAGTGTGTCAGCACAGAGGGAGGAGAGGCACAGTTTTGCGAAAAGAACATCTCTAATTAATGGAGTGGGAAACTGGCTTGCCAAGGCGCATTAAAAGCATGTTCTTGGGCACCTCATAAATGACATCGGTGGGGAGGAAAAATAAATAAATAAATGGAGAGATAAAAGCCGGACGGTCGGTGAGTTACACGTCGTGTGCTGCTAAAGGGGGCAGATCTACTGCTGCGGGCAAAATTAATGTGTGGTCGCAAATCATAAACAGCTCAGTGCTGCGGGTGAGATTTGGAAACTGCAGTGATCTACAAAGGTGTAACCACCTTATTTCAAGTCTGATTAAAGCAGCGTACCGGGACTGCGGAGCTGCTCAATGGTGGGTCTTTCATATGCTAAGAAAAGCACTTCTTAGCATTTAAACAACTGCTTTTAGTTCACCTAAAAGAACACTAATATACAAATAAATATGAAAATGCAAAAAGTAAAAGTACATCTAAATTATTTTTTTATCTCAAGTTTTTTTAACCAACATCTGGTCCAGAATTTGCACATCCCGAAATGATATTTTAGGAATTTGGTGCTTTTTTCCTGATTTTGTGTTTGCTCCAACTGATCCCACTCTGCCCTCTTGTCATGTTAAAACCTGGCGTCAGTCATTACCCCAGCTGTCTTTTCTTGACTTGATTACTTCTTCATATTTAAATTTGAGGTTTCTATTGCACATATTTCAGAAATCATCATCATTATATTTTCTGCTTTTTTTTTCCTCTAGTTTTGCATGTGAAAACAACAGTTTCCAACCTTCATTTGCCACAAACTGGTATCAAGTCTAGGCTCACCTTTTGCTGTTTTGCAGATTTTAGAGCAATTCTTCTTTTTTATAACAGTTCTGCATCCTGATTGGCTGTAGACATTTTAACCCTTGTGCTTACTCATGGGGTCCAGATGACCCAACCCTCACATTGACGTGTTTACCTCCCATGATAAAGGTGGACAGAACTTCATGTCTATCACAAAGATCAAACATCATTGAATAAAAAGTTCAGCGCTCTGTCTTGTAGGGTCCAGAAATTCCCACTCCCAAACTTTACTACAGCACTTTGCAAAATCCATCAAAACTCTCAAAACTTCCATTAGAATGTAACTTCCTGTGTGGCCCTCCTGATTAAAGTAATGAAAGGAAGTCCCATCACAATGGTGAGTGAATTAACATGATGCTGTTTGTTGATATTATGTTAATATATTCATGTTTTAAACATGTGTTGCATAATTCTTCCATAAATTACAAATAACGGAAAAACACCAGTGAATAAATATTTAATAGGAGGTTTAGTATGCTATAAAATAAAATAAAATAAATAAATGTAGATACAAACATTTCTGCTTAAAAATGTTCTTCCTTAAGCCAAAAAGTCTATAAACAACTTAGAGTGGCATGTTAGTTTTAGTGGAATTTCTGCACCCTGAATCACCACTTAAAGGTATAGTATTTGCCTAAAATTGGATTTTGATCAGTGAAAATATGTTAATGCAGTGTTTGGCAGAGATCTATAGAAGCACTAACACATTTATCCTGCATGTATCAGCCATGAGTCTGTCAGTTTTTCCTCTTCCATTTACACAACAGTTTCCGTTATTCAGATGAACGACGGGACTAGGAAGACACAAATTACATTTTGCTTCTAAATCTTTGAAAACTAAAATATATACAATTTAAATTGTCATTTATTTCCCAACTTATTTAAAAAAAAAAAAAAAAAACTGTAAAAAAGTCAGTTTTCTACTTTCACACTATTTAGAGGATCAATCTCGTGTACATTTGTACTCCGAGTACACTGGTGAGGCTTAAATGATCATTTTTTGCTCTCAGAGATGCGATGATTCAACTCTGCTGTAACATCTGTAGCTACAGCTTGATGCTAATGTTGAGCCAAATTACATCATGGTTAGGTTTTAGCAGCATTAGGCCTCTGATCGGGCATGAATGCTGTTCTCTAGGAGTGAAATATTGGTTGACACTTTTTGCTTTAAAAGTAAGAGATTTCATCTGTTTAAATGCTCAAATCAGATATTTGTGAGAAGTTATTATTTGGTATAGGTTTCAACAGTTTCAAATAATAGTGGATTGAAGACATAATTTTAAGATTAGAAGTCGTACATTTTGTTTTTTGTCAAAAAAAAAAAAAAAAAAAAAGTCAAAACCATTATTTAAAGACTCACTCCAATGAAAATTATGTTTTTGGTGTTATTAAAATGTTTTTATGGCCTTTTTCTAATGATGGGGTACATATAGTAAGAAAATTGAGTTTGAAGTTCCATTTCTGAGTATATCTTTATTAAAATTATTGTGATTCTGGAGCAGACGAAAAAATATAGTTTAATAAAGATCGTATGGCTGCATAGCTCCAATACTCTTACACCTTTTTGTTGCGCTGGTAGATTTGAGGTGTGAGGGGCTGTAAGCTAGCAGGAGAGCATGTAAACCTATGGGTGAGAGGAAGTGGGGGCGGAGCTGCTCTGCACAAACAGTCCCGCCCACTACTTAGAGACAAATTTTTAATGAACTACTGCTGCTCTGCAAAAACTATGCCTTAAAAACAATAGTTTTTTTTCTATTTTTTTTGTATTTTAATGTGTAGTAATTCTGCTAAAAATAACTATTAATGTAATGTGATCATTAGTTTTATCAGCGAAAATTACAAAAAAATAGATATGTGGACATAATTTATGCTAGAGTCGTACTGTTCTGAATGATATGAAGAACTTGCTCTAATATTTTGCCACGTTATTTTTTTCTAAGATATAAATATATTTCAAAGCACCTCAATTTTGACCTCAGCAAGGATTCATCATTTCATGCTCACTTTTCTGATAGCTTTAACTCCAAATCTATTTCAATCAAGACATGTCAGGTGCACGATAAAGCAGACGCACACAAGAAGTCATTTAGATATGCAATTACCTTTCCTATTCCCACAACACATATTACAATTTCAGAATACGACTAAAAGGAAGAATCACATTGGATTCCTGCCATTTACTGCGCAGCATAAATAGTTTTGCTGAACCTGAAATCTGATGCCATGGAGCAAGGAGAAGGAGTCGCCTGAAATACTGTATCATCCAAGTACAGAATGGTCATATTGATTTTCCTCTTTTTTTTCTACTTTAAAATTTCACGGAAGACTGTGTTCCTTTATGAGGACGGCAGTTAATGAAACTCTTTCTGGGGAAAAAAAAAGCTTTATTGTTTTGAAATGTTATTCTTCTAATGAAAAAAAATGATTCTATTCTTTGATTCTTTAATCTAATTGCTCAAGTTCTTGTTACTTTACAACTGTCTAAAGGTAGATATAAAAAAAAATAAAATGAATACCTTTGAAACTGAAACTTGATGAGAGTAAGGAGAAAAGAAATGACCAGGGAATAACAGAAAAGTTAGTCCAGAGATGACAGAAGGTCAGAGACATCCAACCCCAGGTGAAAGTGAAGGTGTCAAAGGCCAAAACGAAAGGCCGCATCAGGGACGTGTATGACACAAAGAACGGAAAGGTATGGGCTGGCAAGGCAGAGATAGGAAGGATGTTCGGGAGCTCAAGGTCAGGGATGGAAATGTGTTAACAGGTTCCACGAGTGTGATGGAAAGATGGAAGGAAAACTTTGAAGAGGTGATGAACGAGGAAAGTTAGAGAGCACAGAGCAGAAGAGGAGGCTGCTGTGAAGCAAGAAGTAGAAAAGATCAGGAAGGATGAAATGAGGAAGGCATTGAAGAGGATGAAGAGTGGAAAGGCAGTTGATCCTGACAGGATACCTGTAGAGCTTTGGAAGAGTTTAGGAGAGGTGGCAATAGAGTTTTTGACAGGACTGTTTCACGGGATATTGGAAGGTGAGACCTGAGGAATAGAGAAGTGTTCTGGTGTCCTTTTATAAGAAGTAAGGTGGACAGATTTAGCAAAACTACACAGATATGAAACTGATGACTCACACAATGAAGTCATATTACAGAAGGTTATTATATATGTGCAAATGTATGGTTTTATGGCAAAAAAAGAGTATTCCAATATTTGCCTCTGGAGAGAGAACAGAGAATCTCTTTGTGTTGTTGTACATCTATGGATACAACAGACATATGACAAGTGTTCACACTGGACAAGCAAGGAGGGGCTTCTTCTTTGTTTTCTTATTTTTCTAGTGTTTACAAGTATAAGGTTCACTATCTACAGTTACAAGATGATTGGTGCAAAATATTAAAACAGTGCAAATCTTGCTCCAGGTCTTTTCTTTTACAGCTTTATCTCAACACACGAAAGTCTTGGTATCATATAGTTCCAACAGAGCAAAAACTGCAATTATTAATTTATCCTCTCTGGGGACCTATCCTTATGTCACTACCAAATCAGAGTCCTTGAGTGGTCAAAGTTCAACCTGGTTTGACTTTCAACGTGCGTTCACTATCTAAGTGTCTTGTAGTGTATGAGAGCTAGAAGACAGTGGTGAGATCTAGTTGTGAGAGAGGAGTTTAGGGTGGAGGTGGAAGTGCACCAGGGAACAACTTCTTGTTTGCTGAGGTGATGTACAAAAGATGAGTTTAAAAAGGAATCTACGTGGATCATGATGTTTGCAGATGACATTGTAGTGTAGTATAGTGAGACTATGGAGAAGGTGGAGGAACATCTAGAGACCTGTATCCTAACATGGTACAGGTCTGATACCGGGATGCGGACCGGACCAGTATCCTAACATGGTACAGGTCTGATATTGGGATGCGGACTGGACCAGTACCCTAATCCTAACTTGGTACAGGTACTCTAACCCGTTTGCACGTCTGTTACCGTGTCGCGAGGGCCAAAGACTTATGATTTAAATAAATACCCTACATGTCAAAAAGCGACAAGTTGTGGACACCCAAAATGTCAAGAAGTGACACGGAGGAGGCCCAAACCATATATTCACATATGATGAGTTGGGAGTGAGAACGTATAGAGAGTAGAGGTGGAGAAGGTTGGAACAATTGAAGGAAGGTTTCTGGTGTGATGTGCGACAAAGAGAGTGTCAGCAAGAATGAAATGAAAGGTGTGGAAAACTTTGAAGAAAACTGCCATGTTGTTGGTTTAGAGACAGTGGTTTTGAAGAAAAGACAGGAGGCAGAGCTGGAGGGGGCAGAGAGGAAGATGTTGAGGTTCACTGTGGGAGTGATGAGGATGGATAGACTCAGGAATGAATCCATCAGAGGAACAATTGTGTTAGATATTTTGGAGATAAGTGCAGGGAAGCACCTTTCAATGGTTTGGGCCCGTTGAGAAGATGGACAGTGATGACATTGGTAAAAGGATGTTGAGGACAGAGACACCAGGAACGAGGAAGACTAAAGAGATTCATGGAGGTATTAAAGGAGGAGATGAGGGCGGAAAATAGTAGTAGATGGAGGGGATAACCTGCTATGGCAACCCCTAAAGGAAGCAATTGAAAAGCAGAGATAAAGAAGAAAAGAACACCAACAGAAACCACATACAAATATGAAACAATGACTCTTTTGAAACGCATGTTGTGTAAAGCAGTGTGAGCCGAATGACAAAGGCTAAAATGAAGCTGTCCCAAAATTATTCAGCAAATCATCCCACACAAAATCATTTTGCGATATACCACTGTGCTCGCCAATCTATAAGAAAGAAAATTAAACTCCCGTTTGAATATTTGCCATTTCATCTTTTATAGAGCCCAGCTCGGCTTTCCATTGCTGAGCATCATGACAGCCTCAACAGAAAACGCCAGCAAGCTGTGAGGACTGGGTTCGGGCTTTTATCCAATAATGGTAATTCCCCCATGAATGACTTTGTGAAGCGATTTTGTCTTCCCACACAGTATTGACTTATTCGCTTTCATTCTGTACATAATGCTCCTACACAGCAAGAGAACTGCATGATCTCATCTGCTTGGCTGTGGAATCTTTCGAGAGATTGAGGATTAATGTTATTACATCGAGACCAACGTGTGGCCCAGCAGGGTTTATGAACGTCTGGATGTGTTGCATCTTCTGTTTCCTTCTGAAGAGAAACTTCACAAGGCTGGGAGAGAGATGCTTTATTAATATGCAACTTTTATAAAGTGTGTGTTCTGTATGTTTTTAATCCACCTGAAGAGGAAAAAGTGTATGTTTTAACTCCAATCATCTTTTGAGTTGTTTTACAAGAGTTCTCAGTGGTCTTTTAAAGATAATTATGCAGTTTTTAGTCAAAATATTAATTAAAAAAAGAGCTGTTTGCTAAGACAAAATTTCTTCAGTAGTTCTTTAGAAATGTACCTAAATTGTGGGTGGAACCAATGCCAGAACACAACCCCACCCCCACTTCCCCTCCCCTAGCTGAGAGCTCTTTTTTTCCAGTGTATCCTGCTAGCTTACACTCTTAATTCCAACCTAACATTACCAGTGCAGCAAAAATGGCGAGCAGTATTGGTCAGTTTTGAACCAAATGTCAGCTCAGACGAGGAAAACGAAGACGTCCATAGATTTCAAAACATTCTCATCCCCAAGTTGTCCCATATTGACATTTGGTTAAGGCTCCCTCCACATCACTTTTTGACGTGTTGGGTGTCCCCAAGTCATTGTTTTTTGATGTGCTGGCTGATCATACAATCAAGGGTCTGCAACCCCCGGGATATGTGACTGGATGCAGTACTGGATGTGATATTGGAGGGGCACTGGTCATCGGGACGCGTCCTGTACCGGTACCCTAACTCAGTACCGATACCCTAACCTTAACTTGGTACTGGTTCGTCTCCAGTATGTGTAGCCTAAACTTTAACCCAGTACTGGTTCGTGTGCAGTACCATTACCCTAACCCAGTACTGGTTTGAGTCCAGTACCAGAACCTTAACCTTAACCCGGTACTGGTTTGTGTCCAGTACTGGCTTATGTCCAGTACTGGTACTCTAACCTTAACCTGGTACTGGTTTGCATCCATTAGCGGCTCCCTAACCCTGTACTGGTACTCTAGCCTTATCCTGGTACTGGTTCGTGTCCGGTTTGTGCCCGGTGCTCTGTCTGGTATCTGTTTGGGTCCGGTACCGCATCTTGTCTGGTGTCGGGTTAGGGTCCTGGGTCTGGGTACTGGAGCGCTACGCGTCTCGGTACTGTACCGGTTCTGGTTTGTGGGACCAATGATTTAAAGGGGGCCCGGCCAGTACATCAAAAAACGACGACTTGGGGACACCCAAATTTACGCGGAGGGGTCCTTAACCACACATCAAAATGTGACGACTTGGGAATGAGAATATGTTGTAGATTTAGTCGTCTAGAAGTGGATGCATCAGAATGGAGTGGACCAGGGAACTTATTTTCTATGTATCAAATACAATCAAACTTAATTTCTTGCTTGCTCTTGATTCCCAATGAATTGTATAAAGAAATACTCTGAAATGCAATTTCAAGCTTAATTAATTTTCTTTATATGTCCTCCATAATCAGAAAAATGCCACAAGATCATGTTAACACAACACTGCAATTTTGTACTGCGCTCTACTCTGATATTTGCCAGAGTAGATCCCACGCAAACTAGAGTAGGATCATGCTTTATTTTCCACAAGACAATGCATTTTTTTTTTTCATAAAAAAGAAAATAATAGAGTTCAATCTGACCAAAAAGCAGAACTTCACTGTGCATTTTGACCGCTGCATCCGTGTGGAGCCTGTATCTTTGAAATCGGTGTTACGATATTTTCCTGTAAGGGAGTTATTTCTTTCAGCAGGAGCCTTGTACCTGTGTTGCAACAGTTTTATGTGTAGCTTGACAGATTGGAATAGAAAAAAGAGAGATGTAGGTGTGTGTGTGTGAGTGAAGAATGCAGGCCTTCCTCTGCAATAAGAGGGAGGCAAAGCCTGGTAATAAATCAAACAGACAGAGATACAATTGAAATCCTGCATGAATTTCAACCACTGAAGATTATTCAAAATATTATGAAATGATTCTTAATCTTATGCTTCAGTACACAGAGAAGGGGTATGCCAAAAAAAAAAAGAGGGCTGGAATATTAGCTAGATGAGGTGTTTGCTCGTATGCTTGTTCGGTTTTTCCTACTTCAACGCTGGCATGGGCTGCATTTTTAAACACTCGGTAAACACTGGAGGAAATTGGACAGGCTGTTTTAAAATTCTACTGCAACATGAACTCAGAGGCCTTGTGGAAATCTCCAAATGGCTCTTCCAGGCTAAAGGGTCTAGATAAAATTGGGTGTGTGTTAACAGTAAATCAGTTTAAATATAATGGAATATAAAACTGCAATAAAAAATGTGAACATTTTCAGGGAATTCTTGCTAATTCTTTTGGTTGGGAAACCATCTCTTTCATGTTTGTTTGTTTGTTTGTTTTATTATTTTTCTGTTTTTGTCTTATCCATCTATCCATTTTCTTAACCTGCTATATCTCTTTCAGGGTTGCTGGGGCCTATCCTGGCTCTTGTTGGGCAAAGTTGGGGTGGACAGACACACAATCACATATCCAAATACTATAAAGTCAACTCGCTTTCAGGTGAAAAGTCTTATCAAATGCTCGTAAACCAGAATTTTGGGCTTCTGCGTCCCAACCGCTCATGATCGCGCATCACTACGCAAAATTTTGAGTCTTATTTCAGGCTCCACGTATAAATCAGACCTGTGGGAAACGTCAACTTTATAACAAGGAACTGTTGTAAACATGATCACAGAGCCTGATCACATTAAAATGACACCAATGGGGATGTTTGTAGGAACATAAATTAGAAAACAAAAAGCCTGGAGGAAAATTTGCACTGTATTGACTTTTCTCTATGCCAATTGTAGTAGGTGGACAAGTGCTAATAAACAGTAAAAATCCAAACGGAAAAGAATCTTCTCCTTGCTTCTACCTGCGTGTCTGGCGCTGGTCCGGTGTGAACACCACCAGCTGGACGTGTGTTTATTAAACCACGTACAAAGCGTTCTTGAACGCACCACACGTGGCCTGTGTGAATGCAGCATTAGAGTAACCAATGAAGTATGTTTTTGGACTTCTGGGAAGTAACCTGAGTACTCAGAAAAAAACCCATGCATGTACAGGGAGAGTATGCTGTATTTGTCATATTTTACAGGATATTCTTATGCTGCATTCACACCAGACACGATTCATGCGGCAGGGGTGTCTAGTTTTAAAGTTAAGTCAATGCGCATGCATGATCTGAGGCTCTGCAGTGCAATGTCGCCATCAGGGTGACATGGTTCATGGTTCAAATCATTTTTCAGATCAGTAAAAAGAAAAAGAAAAGAAAAAACAACAGGAAAAAACAAGAAAAGAAAAGCCTAAAATTACTTTTTTGAAAGGCTTTAAAAAATATATTTGAGAAAATATATATCAGGCATCGAACATTTAAGAGAGGTGACAGACGGGAATTTGATGTGCAAATTGCATCCAGTCTGAATGCAGCAATAAGGTGTCAGTTCACAACTAATCTGAACGCATCAAGTCAACAAATTTAAACCAAAAAATGTACCTTTTACAAAATTACTGAAGAGGGGAAAGTTTTATTTATTTATTTTTTTTGTCAAAAAGGCTCATGTTTCATACTTTTTACTCACCTTTATTTTTTATTTTTTATTTAAACTGTACTACTTCTGGAAAAAAAAAATGTCTCTGAAAGTTATTGTGCCCTCATTTTGTCAAAAATGTTGCCAAAACCTGAAAAGAAAATCCATGACAAACTCTAGTTTAGACATCATTATGTGTATTAGAGCAAATTACTTTATTAAATTGTAAAAAATGTCATTGGTGGCCCCAAATAGAAAAATCTTTTCAGTAGACATATTTAAAAATCTTTTAATATAAAATCACTTCATTGCTGACTATTAACTTCCTGTTTATGATTTTTTTTTTTTTTTTCGTAGGATTTTCCTTTCAACTAAAAGCAAATGAAACCTAATTATATTTGGTATAATAGCTTTGTTAGTGTAATCTGTAATTGTATTGAGTTGATGAAATCTTTTCATTTACTTTTCTACAGCAAGTGCAGTGTGTGAGATTAGCACATGTTTAAATCTAATTAGCTGTTCTGTTAATGTTGCAGTCTCGAAGAGGAAGAAAGAAAATTACCTGCTAAACGCCACTTCCACAAAATACATACACATGCTGTTCACTGAATGTTCACCATCCAACTCACAATAGACATTCAGGTTTTGCCTCACACTTTCCACTCGATAATTTGCAGCGTTTTCAGATAATGGCACTCATATTTTGTGTCTTATCGCACGCAATCATGTCCACCTCCCATGTATTTGACACCAATAAAGCCTATCTGCATACGAGGCGGTTGCACAGGCCTTTTATTTACCTCCCACTAAGTCGTAATAGTTCTTTATTCCTTCTCAAATGCAAATATTTTTTTAAAAAGTCATTTTATTTTGGCATTTTTGATAGTCTTTAATTTGAACAAATTTCACACAAAAAAATCCCCAAAATAAACAGCAGTCTTGGCATACTTCACCATAAAACACTGAGATACAGTAAATATGAAGTGTTTATGTTGATTCCAGTACACCCTGTAAAAAAATGAAAAGAAAAGAAATGTGTATCCTCAATGCAGATTTATATGGAGGGCTAAATGAGCCCATTTAAAATAAATAAATAAATACATATATATATATATATATATATATATATATATATATATATATATATATATATATAT
>NC_050523.1:10931745-10935189 GCF_002922805.2 Oryzias melastigma | reverse complement strand
TAAGTCGTAATAGTTCTTTATTCCTTCTCAAATGCAAATATTTTTTTAAAAAGTCATTAAATAAATACATATATATATATATATTCATAATTAAATTAAATTAAATTAAATCAATAAATAAATGTGTCATTAATTATTTAATGCCACTTATAAGTAATTAATAACAAATGTATTTAATAATTCAATTATTTCAAATTGGCTCATTTAGTCCTCCATAGATTTTTTCAAAAAACTGTCAAAAAAACTCACCCAGTCTACTAAATATAGCTACTTTTTTTTGAGTGGACATCCTTTTCCTCTTTGCTCGTTTTTTACTAACAGAAATAAAAATATGATTTTTTTTTTCTATTCAACAAGTACAGCTCTTAATTATTATGAAGTCAAATTCAAAATGAGCCTTTTCACTGAGTTTCCTTTTCATTTACAATGTCAAGAAAGCTCAGACAAATTATTGGGCGGGCCCAAATTTTAATGAATCATTTCACAATAAAATTCAAGGATAAAACCTTTTTTTTTTAGCAATGCTCTTTAACATTCTATCGGCTGAGTAATTATTCTACTCAAGGGTTCAGTCAAGGTGAAAACCAAACATGTGTTTCAAACACGTTTAGTAATTTATTTTAATCACTTATGTTGTTTTTTATTTTAAAAAAGGAAAAAAAAAGGTATTCAAAGACCACTATCGGATGTTTGTCCAGACTGAAATTCACCTCCTTTCAATGATTTTATTAGCATTCATTTAAAATCCATGTCAATCTAATTCGGTCTAATTCAATTAGACAAGCTCAGTCCAAATAAAAAACAAATTCAATCCAACTACCAACAAATTTAGTCTGGCTCAATACAACTTAGTTCAATTACAGGGACTCATTGTGATAGGCTGTAAGAGGGTGGTCGTATTGCTGATGGATAGTTGTGTGGATGAGTGTGAACTCAATCAGGGACAAAGGTTGGATTGCATTGAAAATGAATTGTTTATGGATGGAAATTATCAAAAATATATTTCTCCTAATTCAGGGGTCTCTTTGGTTAAAATAAAATGTTTTAATTTTAGTTTTTTACAAGTTACCGTAAAGGAAAAAGTAAGTAAGTAGTAAAGGTAAAAAAAATGTAAATTAACTTAAACTTTCTTAACATTTTTCACAAACAGTTGGAGGACGGTATCAATCCTTCAACAAGGGTCCTAACAACAGTAGCCGTTATTCTCCATCAACCTTTTTTCTAGTCTATCAACGTCAAACTGACACATTTGGACTTATTTTGAGCTTTATTTATCACAGCTACATTAAGTTATAACCCAGTGGATTATAAAATAGATTTTCTATTTTTGAACAAATTCAATAATTTAAAGTGTGCCTCATGGTTTTAATACATGGTAGGGTACACTTAATTAGTTTTTGTTGGTTATATTTATGAATTTGAGGCTGAAATGCAACAGAAACCTTGAAATAAACAGTTTTTTTTCCTTGTGCATTTGCTGCATTGACATGATCCTAGTCTTTTCTTTTGAAAGGAAGTCAGGCAAAGGTCTGTCAAAAGTTATCCACTATATCATTTTTTTTAAAAGACGTTTTATCTTCATGTCTATGTTTTATTTATGCCAAAAAAAAAAACACAATAGTTTATTTAAATGTATCATGTCAGTAGCAAAAACATAAATTGGTATCTTATTTTCCAAAGAGTGAGTGAAGACTTTGCGGCTCCAAATCGACGCGATTGGCTTTTTAACAGCCGTAAGACAAGATTTCAGCAATTGCATCTAATATTTTCACAATAACGCACTTGGGTTTTATGCCCGCGTCTCACCATCTCTGTTATTCACTTGTAAGTCCATTTTAGTCTGTTCTGTCGCCGCACACTGACACCATATTTTAGCTGGTGGGACGTCACAAGCAAGCAGCAGTCAGTGATAATCTCTAATATCACTGCTGCTTCACTGCTCAAAGTATGAAAATGAGAAACATGTCATTACTTTTTAAATCCACTCAGCAGGCCTTTGCCTTAAGAGCCCCTAGAGATCAGAACAACCTTTCTGTAGAAATCAGAAAGACTTCGGTGAGAGTAAAATGTCTTTCTTTCAGCATTAATCAGCATGGCTTGTGAATATTATAAGAAGGACATGTAATATTCATTTGGCATACGTGTTTTAGATGTTTAAATAACTTTGTAACGCTAAAGGTCTGACAAACATGTCTTTCACTGTTTTTAATGTATCTTTCTGGTTAAAATAAGTAATAATATGCTTATTATGGCGCTATTGCAGATAAATAAATTAAAATTTCAAAATAAAAGTCTTTGATAAATGTTACTTTTGAATTTTACCACCATCGATGGGAGTTTTTCTTATTTAAAATTCCACTTTTTTTTTTTTTCAATGAGACATTTTGTCTCCCTCCAACAAACCGCATATAAAAAAAAAGAAACAGAAACGGACTCTTCGCTCGTCCATTCCCTTTGATCAAAGTGTACCTTTGTTACCTCATTTCTAGCACAGCCGAGGCAACATTACAGCTGCTGCAGGATTTTTAGCTCAGAGAGAAATTGCTCGGTTGCAGGAAGCTGACAATAAAAGCTCTTTTGGTTTGTGTAGGTCACAGAAACTACAGAAACTTGCTGACTCCAAAAGCAAAGGACATGAGATAAAAGGCAGCTTGGAAAAGATAGTTGGAGGAAAAAGGCTGCGCGGAAAAAAAAAAAAAATACTCCAAGTTTGTACAGTTTTAGATCAAAGAATTTTCCAAAATATTCCATAAAAATGTGTTTTTTTAATTGATTTTTTTGACAAACATGGATTCTCTGTCAAAAATCAACATGATCTCATTTGATATTTTTACTCTAACAGGCATTCCCAACATGCAACCCTCATGAAATGAAACTCTGATGCCTGCATATTAAGATAAACGTCTGATTTTCTGCATTATGGGAGATGTGGATGTATAGTCAGATCTGAAACCTGGAGCCCATCCCAGCCTTTGATGAGCAAGTGGTGGGATACATCCTGGACAGGTTGCCATTCCTTCAGCAGGGATCCATGCACGCCCACTCTGGCCAATTAAAAAAGCACCAGTTTCACCTAACATGAATGTTGTTAGACTGTGGGAGGAAGCTGGAGTGCAGACAAAGCCTACACAAACATGGGTAGATGATGAATCTCACAGCAGGCTGCAGTGCTCCTTCCTGTGTGGCAAACTCTGAAACCCCACCACACCCCCAGGCCATCATGGTTTGATTCATCATTATTTCATGTCACGATATTGATTATTTACAACTTTAAATCGTTTTCTTTTTTTCAAAACCAGATGATTATTTTTGGTATTTTCTTTCCCCTATCAGCATGAGCATTATTTTCTGTTAAGTAGATAATATGACCATTTAGGATTAATTTTATTTTTGAAAATTGTGTGCTTTCAGTAAACAAAAGCAGCATGGTGTGACTCTGATCCT
>NC_050523.1:10917934-10931693 GCF_002922805.2 Oryzias melastigma | reverse complement strand
GGAAACAGCACAGAGGCTGTTCCTGCAGAGAGGATTTTGTCTCAAGGATTACTGCTTTTTTCTGTTTGTGCTGTGAGCCACTCAATCAATGAACAGAATACATTATGTGGAGGTCAAATTTATGGAGCTACAAAAAAGACCCATAAAACTAAGATCCTTGTTTATTTCCCCTCAAAAGATGTTCTTTTTTTTCCTTGAATACAATTGGAAGCCTTCTATTTGCCTTATCTTATATATTATGTTAAAAACTACATATTATTTTGAAAAAAATAAAGTATGGTGGCCTGGAAGTGTCGTTAAACCTAATTCCCACAATCAAATTTCACTGGATAATTTACAAAAGGCTTAAAAAAAATAAAAAAAATGATGCTTTTCTAATAATAATACAAACGTTTGTCTCACAAATGCAACACGTTGCTTAAGGAGGAAAAACACACAGATAACTCAAATAAAATAACTAAAACAAACCCAAAAATAAAGTTTTAAAAGAAAAAAAATGAGATGGTGCTTTTTTCCTGACAATATTAAGGTGTGGCAAAGACAATGTCCTACTTACTTTAGACTGAATATATTTTTAAGACCAATAAAAATTGTGTTTTTGTTATTTTTAATATGATCTTGTATCATTTTTTGTCATGATGGAGGACGTATACACCAAGAAAATAAACATGGATGTAACTTTAAAAAATTAACGTAATTTGTCACACCAAATATTTTTGCGTTTATTCGATGTAAATAAATAAAAAAAGGTATTACCTATCATGTTGGTGCCATGCTATCATTGAATCAAAGTGAAAATAAAAATATGGAAGCTGAAAACTGCCTGCGCTATTTTGTTTTATTTAATAATTTTCCCTGATAAACTGCGTTGTTTTGCAGCTGATGTTCGGAGCTCAGTGAACGCATCATGCAAAAACGCTCACCAGCCCTGGGTTCTGTTGGTTCTAAAGGGAGGGGAGCTGGTGCATGAGATGGAATGAAGATGTTTAAAGAGCATAGATCCACTAATAATTAAAAAAAAGACTAAAAAAAACTTGGAGGAGACTTGACTCAAGTAAAGTCATTGCGTCTTTGTGCGCAAAAGAAAGGCCCTTCATGATCTCATTATAACGAGAAAACAATAAAAAAAAAATAAAAAAAATTTAAAAAATTTGTTTTCGGCTTCCGTACCAAAGAAACATGGCATAACTCGTTAATAATAAGCTTAAATGAGCACATTTTTTATTTTTTATTATAAAATTCAGGAATAACACATTGAACTGATGGCAGCAGTAGTTTATTTTTTTCAGTGTATAAAGGAAATTAAGATTAAAAATGTTATATTTGAGTATTTCTGTATTCAAGTAGTGGTGAATCATGAGCAGATGAAAAAATGCTGTTTACAGAAGCTTGTAGTTTTTAAGTTCCAACTACAATGTACAACTACAAGCTCCACTCCGGTCCAGTGCGTCCACTTGTAGATGACTAGATCCATTTTTGTTTTTTCTTTGGCTCAAAACTGGCTAGATATCTCCAAAAAAGTTAAGTAAATTCCACCAACACTGAGATAAAAGTCATTGCTGCTTCTCCTTGCCTGTACCAACGCATTCAGTCTTCAGAGCGTCTGTCCCCCCCCTCCGTTTTACATAATGATATTTATTAACCTTGATTGTCTTCACATGAGGTTGGCTGCATGGTGCGCCACTATAATGAACTCCTGCTGCACACTCGACTGCGCAGATTCTTTGCTGCGCAGCAAAACAGGTCAGAGCGGCTTATGATGTTTTGGTTACACAGATCATTTGGATCTTGTTACAAGAAGTAGGCACCTTTTACAAAATCTTTAAACTATTTTTTTCACTTGCTTCATGCCTTTGAAATCAAATATTTGCAGCCGGAAAAGCTTCTTCTTGAACTCCCTAAACCTCGTGGACCGACGTTTACCACCTTGGATTCAGCGAATCAGACGGAGCTCGGGGACCTCAAAACTCAACGCCACCAGACTTCGAACAGACAGGAGATCCATCCGTTTCCTACACTCGCTTCATCCTAATCAGGGTCGCAGGGGAACCGGAGCCCATTTGATCTGTAATTGGGCAAGAGGCGGCATGCACTCGGGAAAGGTCATCGGTCCATCAGAGTGTTGTGCCGAGACAGCTTTCATGCAATCTCGATTCGCCAATCAAGCCTGAACATACTTGAAGTAGGAGATTGAAGTACCAAGAGAAATCTGCACCGATACATTTGCATGAAGTTGTAGTCAAAACAACAAAATAAAAGTCACCTAGCTAAAAAGAATGATGATTCACCACCTAAAAGGTAGCATAACAACCTCAAATTGTCTCAGAATCTGAAGTACATAGTATCTTAGGAGGATATCTTAGATTAAAAAGCTTTGATTACCAAAGTAAAAGTCCAGAATTACTAGTGTGCCGCTTGGTTTACCATCTTCTGAGAGATTGTTGCTCCTGCAGTGATGCTGTATTCAGTCCCAAGGGAGAGTGGCACAGTCAACCCACGCAGTGAATTAGTCAGTACTTAACCCTGACAGTTACTTCTAGCCCCGCTGATCTCCACTAATTACCATCCCGTCCTTGCAAAGTAATTAAGTCATTCCACAGTGGGGGCTTTTCCCCACCAGGTTGGGGGAAAAATAGCGGCACAGTCCCAGTCTGGAACCAAACCTTTTCAGATAAAAAAAAAAAAAAAAAAACATTGTACTGTAAACATCTCAGAGTTTGCAGCATGTCTTTTACTGTGTATGGTTTCTAGTTGAAATATTTATACCCTATATGTAGTGAAGAATATCATTAATAGGAAACGTCTTACATATTTATAGGACGCTCTTCAAAGATTTCTGACTGGATGCACAGCAGTGGCAACGCCAGCCTTGAAGAAGACATGCAACATTGAAGCACACAAGGTCTCGCACGAAATAAAGCCGGAGCTTTTCTTTAAACAGCTTTTTTGCCCAAGTGATACCTGAGGTAGCTGGGATATCAAACGAATAAAAGATGACCTCTCTGTATCATGAATAGAATAATATTCATGAAAAGTAACTTGATAGCTACATTTTCTAACCCTTTGACACCCGACCAAGGTGGCAGTAAATGCAGGTAACTTTGAAAGGGGTTTTGTAAGTGAGACATAAAGGTTTAGTGTCTATGGAGAGGATTTAAAGGTGAAGTCAACATTCCTGTTACATGTTTGCCAGGTTATTGCTCAATAATGCAACCATTTTTTCCAAAAATATATTTAAAACTGTGGCTATTTTTTTTCTTATAAATGTACTTTTGCATCATACTTTTTTTAAAGACTACTTGAGTAACATTGTTTAGAAGTAATGCTACTCTCAATAAATCCTTTGTCTTAGTATATGGCTAGAGATGTGGGTGAAAAATGGCCAAACCAATATGGGGTACGGAGCTGAACCGCACAAGGTTGTACACCACTTGGTGAGCATGTAGAATAGAAATGTTCATTCACATTTTTATCTATGGGTATGCTGCGGGTGACCGTTTGTAGTGAACACCTATGGAACAAGCAAGCATAAGTAAGGGTGGTTGGTTTGGTTAACTTTTATCAAGGTAACTCTCTACGACCTTCCAAGGGCCCAGACAACCCAAAGACGTTTGGCACCTGTACGGGCGCGAATTTGACGTGCGTCAAAAGTTTAAGCTTGCTAGCTAGCTACTTCAGCTGTTTCTTAATTAGTGCTTGATAAGTAAAAATCTTCTAAAAAGTTCTGCAGGGTGTTTATCTTTGGTTGTTTTTAAATTGTCACACCATCGTTATTTTTCATCTATTATAAAAATTGTCTTTTTTATTATGGTTATGCAGTTTTTAGCCAAAAAATAAAAAAAATCTGTCATGGTTTTAAGATGTCTTTTAGGCAGAGCAGCAGGAGTTCCTTAGAAATTTGCCACTAAGATGTGGGCGGGACTGTTACCTTGGAAGAAACCTTACCGTAATATCCCCTCATTCCTTTGTTTACTCTCCCACTAGCTTACCGGCGCTCACAAGCCCAAGCTAACATTAGCGGAACAACATAACAATACGGAGCAATATCAAAGCAATCCTGTTTTGATGATTTATATATTTATAGAATTTTAATCCAGATGGCAGGTGAAAATGACGATGTTATTGGATCTTTTCGGCTGCAAATGGATGCATCAGAAATGGAGTGGAGCAGGGAGACTTTGCCCCGCCCACTTCAGTTGTTGCGTCACAAATATGAGCCTTTTCAAACCACAGGTTTCAATCTGCTCCTGATCCAACACGAAATGCAATTTTAATCTTGAATGCTTTTATATATATTGAAAAAAGTGAAGCATTCGATCAATTAACACAAATCCACAAATTTGCTACATTTAAAATGATTAGTTTTCATCAATTTTCATCAGGATTTTGAGTTGATGACTTATTTAAAAATTCAATTTGATGAAAAGTAATATTTTTAAATGTAATGAATTGCATAACTTTTATGAACTGTTCAAATGTTTTCACAGTGTATGACCTTCAATGTAAGAAAACATGGTACAAGAATATAGAAATAAAAGACCAAAAACCCAATTTTCATTGAGGTGGGTCTTTATTTGCAGAGCAACCTGTTGCCTGGTCATATTTTGGTTCACTTGCACATAAATGAAGTCCTTCTTTTTACAGACTTTATTTTTTCCACTCCATGATGAACTAAAGAGCACATTATTTGCTTTAGGCTGCACGGTGGCGCAGTGGTTAGTGCTCTTGCCTCACAGCGAGAAGGCCCCGGTTCAAATCCCGGCTGGGACCTTTCTGTGTGGAGTTTGCATGATCTCCCCGTGCATGCGTGGGTTTTCACCGGGGACTCCGGCTTCCTCCCACCGTCCAAAAACATGCTTCATAGGTTAATTGGTGACTCTAAATTGCCCCTAGGTGTGAATGTGAGAGAGGATGTGTGTGTGATTGAGGCCCTGCGACAGACTGGCGACCTGTCCAGGGTGTACCCCGCCTTCGCCCTTCAGTAGCCGGGATAGGCTCCGGCACCCCCGCGACCCCGAAAGGGAAGAAGCGGTCAAGAAGATGGATGGATGGATGGATTATTTGCTTTACTTGTCTATTTGTATTTTTCAATTCTTATTGTTGTATTTATCAATTCTTCTGTTTATTTTGTATTTTTGTACTTTTTTAAATTCTTATATTTTAAATTCTTATGTTTACTTTAATTTTGTGTTTGAAACAAAAAACAATAAAAAAGACAAGAAATAAATAAACAAATAATTATATATGAACTAAAAAAATCAGCAATTTTTATAAATATTTCTGTGAATCTGTGTGGTGTTATTACAGAATTCAGTTGTTCAGGGCCATTTGACTTTAAAATGTTGATCTAGAAGCCGCTTTGCTGCTCATTTGAGCAACTTGGTTTTCTAACTGCTGATGGGGAATTCAGGTTATTTATGTGTTGCATTATTTATCTCTATAAATAAACACGTGAAGGAGTTAAATTGGTTTGCTGGCGTGTGCTTTTGTTTTGCTCCGAACCCTTGCTTAGTAAAAGACAGTGGTTAAAAAGACAGAAGAAAAATAAATAAAAAAAAAACATGATTTATTAACGCACAGCTTTGATGAGATGTGGGGAAACTGTGAAAAATGCATGAGTTGAGGTTATATTTAAGGATACAGTGTGCCTCTGTGAGCCGGTCCAAAGCACCTTTGTGTTCCTTCTCACCTTCAGTTTTATCTCACTTCTGACTTACCTGCCATTTCTCCAGTTCCTTTCCTTGATGCTGAACTCACTGGACTCTCCATCCTTTAGCTCTCACATATATTTTCTTTATTCTGCACTTTTAGCACCTCCTTGTCTAATGGTATCTTTGACTCCCATGATGTCTCTGTCTTTTTTTTTTACTTTGAGTCTGTTTGTTCCTTCCTGACTTCCTGGCTGCGTTGCTCCCTCCCTTCCTTCGGTTGGAGTCTGCTGCTGAATTAAACATCGCAATGGACTGTCTCAGCAAATCTACCGGCTGCATCAAATCTCCCTTCTCTTTGTATATATCCAGCTTCACCTCCCCTCATCCATACTAATGCACGCCCTGACTCAGACAAATGGAACATGTTTAAAACATACGAAGAACAAAGGATGAAACCTGATGATTCTGCTTTTTATGTCTTTTATTTATACAGTTTTTAGGCTAAATTTAAAGAAACAAGTTTCAAAAAAAGGATTTCTATTTGATGAATGGCTTAAACTAGAAATACGTTTGCACATGCAAATTAGAACTGCAGATTATTCATTCGGGCTTTAGAGGAGATCAGATTAGATGGTTACAGACTGTAGATGGGATTAATTAAAATCCTGAATGAAATGTTCGGCTACAGATAATCAAACATAACCTTGTCGTGCCTGTCAGGCTTTACAGCAAACCATCCTTATAGGATAACAGACTTGGGGTATTCATAATGTGAAAGGATGGCAGTGATCGCTGTGTAAGTGAAAATATATACCATTACCACCTTTGTAAGATTTAGGACTTCATAAAATACCTTTTTTTTAAGTTAAAACTTTTTTTTCAAGTGTCACTAGACAACAATGGGGCCCAATGGTAATTGTCACTCAGAGTTTCTCATTCACAGCCCCGCTCTGCTTGTTGCTGCAAGAATCCATTCAGCCCTGCTGTTGGTTTGACTTCAGTCAGCACTATTTAACTTTGCAGTGATTCTGAACTGTATATGTGTTTAAAGGAAATTTGCTTTAGACACACACGTAATTCAGCAGAAACTTTTAAAGAAGTTTTGCTCGAATGGAAAACTGCCTTAAAGGAGTCTGTCGGTTCTGATGTAAAGGATCTGTTATGGACAAGATGGATGTCTATGTTTAAAGTGGGATTTACGCACATTGTAAGTAACATAAAAGAAAAACAATTAAAGCTGGAGCATCATTTTTATAAATTCGAGCAGAACAATCTGATTTTTTATTTTTATTTTAGCCAAACACAGAGTTTTTTTTTATTATTCAAACATAAAAAATTGAAATTTAGATGACAAATCTCAGATTTTTTTAGTTCTTATTAAACAATGAGATTTTTTTTATTCTAGCCGAACAATTTGTGTTTTTTTCTCTTTATAGGAATCTAATATATGTATATATATTTATATATATTTATTATTTTAGCAAAATAGTCAGAAATATTTTTAATTCTAGATGAAAAATCTTGTATTTAGTCCTTGTTGAACAATTTGACATTTTTCTATTCTTAGCCAAACAATCGTAGACATTTTTTTTAATAATTCTGAGAAATCTGAGATTTATTTTAATTCTAGCAGAAAATATTTTTAATTCCAGATGAAAAATCTCAGTTTTTTAGTAATCGTTGAACAATTTGAGATGTTTTCATTATAGCCGAACAATCTGATTTTTTTAATCCTAGCCAAACAATTTCAGATTTTTTTTATTCTTGCCAAATATGGATTTTATTTTTATTATAGCCATATGGTCTGTGATTTTTTTTTATATTTCTAGACAAACAATTTGAGATTTTCTTTTATTGGTATCTTAATAACCTTTTTTTCTTATTCTAGACAAACAATCCGAGTTTTTTCTTTTAATTCTAGCAAAACGATTGTATATTTTTTAATTGTAGCCAAAATATTTGAGTTTTTTTTTTTTTTATTATTGGTAGCTGATTAATCTAATTTATTTTATTCTAGATGAACATTCTCAGACTTTTTTCAGTTCTAGCTCAACAGTCTAATATTTCTTTTTATTTCTGTACAACCAATTTGAGATTTTTGTTATTTTGCTGAAAATTCTAAGATTTTTTAAACTCTTACTGAACAAAACTTCATATACTAAAGGTTCCACCAATGCAGAGCTCTAAAACATAAAAATATATTACCTCAGACATGTAATTTTCCATAATTAACATGTTTCAGTGTTATTGTAAAAAGTATTTGGTTTCATTAAAATTTTGTGTAATTTGGAATTTTTTTTTTTAAAATGCTATGCTGGTGAACTGTCTTGACTGTCCCACCTTTGTCCGGCAGTAGCTAGCAACCATGTGACCCTGAACCATGTGACTAAGCAGATATGAAAGATGAACAGATGTTCAAAATAAAAATAAAAAAGAACTAATTAAGAAGCATTTGCAGGAAAGTTATTAAGTCTCTTGATTTCATCCACAAAATGTTGAGAATACAAAATTCAAACCTGTGTTAAAATAATCTCACTCTGCATTGTTTTTAGCATATTTTTAGCATCAACTTTTCATCAGCACGTCGGGGATTGGGTTTGAAACTATACTCACTTTTGGAGGTTTTGATGAAGCGTGGCGGAACCACAAAACATCTTCATTCATTTGCATCTGCAACTTCTCAGAGTGCAATCAATCAGACAAATACAATTCCAACATTTTATTTTCTTTATCCTAAATAGTCACCCTGGTCTTGCTTTTTTTGATTACAGTGTAATGGTGATTTGAAACCTTTAAAATGTATTAATGGTCACCAGATTTGCATTTATATTGCTTTTTGCTCAGGCAGACGAGAACCTGGGAGATAGCTGCGTGAACAAAAACCAAACAGAGAACAAGTATCATCTGCGGCGCGTTCGACCCCCATAATAGAGTACAAGCCGGAGAACGAGAAATGTTAGCTCGAGGAAGGCGGGCCATTGAATTTCAGCACAAACTGAAGCACACTTTGATGCACCGTATTCAGATCAGATCTGATACATCAGCGATATGCAGCCAAGAGTGAAAGTGGCTTTCCTGGGACTGATGAATCCCCTACAGGAAATGTACACTTAAATGTATAATGAAAAAAAATGACTGCATGAAGATTACAATCAGCAGTGACGGGACAGTACAATTACTTGCAGAAGGCACACTCCAGGAATTTCTTGAAGAGAGAGAAGTCTGGAGGGAGGGGATAATGGTACCTTGCAGTGTCTCTTTTTTCCCTCTCTTCAAGTGACAGTGACCTTTTCCGAGCAGTACAAACGAGGCCCAAACGTGCTAATTCTGTGTTTATCCAGCAAATGGGCATAATGCCCATGTTATTAAAGATGGGGCCGATTTGTTTGTCGCTGATCAGGTTGGCATTGTCCATATGGCTCGCTTCCGGCGTAATCTCTCTTGATAAGTGAACCTGAAAGGAATGGACGCTTTGTCTCTCTGCAAATCTGATTCAAGCACTTTGCACCACTAAATCGTCGAGGCAGAGAAAGTCCCAGGGGAAATTTACAGAGCGATTCAGTCCTCATTGGTTGTTAGAGTGGAGCACGGCCGGGCAATCATGTGCCAAGGAGGACTGAGGGTATGTATGATTTTATTTCAGCTAAACCGTACACCGGCTGATGTCACCGATTTCCTCGCCGTCGGTGTCAAAGATGTACTAATCAGTGGAATTAACCGGTGTTCAACATTTGAGAACAAGATATCTTTTAGTGCACTTTTGATTCTTTACAACATATGTATTTGATCTGCTGGGAAATGAAGTGGAACCACTCAAACTTTGATTGAAAACGGTGTGCAGTGTTGGTTATTATTTTGTCTTAGAAGAACAAATGTATTTTATTAATACTTGATTTTAACTGTCTTCTACTGAGATGAATGTTACATTTACTGAATTCAATTAGTGCTCTATTGCCACCTGAGCCCAGCTTTAGCTTCACGAATCACCAGACAACCAAACATGTGCATAAATCATTACAGAACGCACTTGATGGCTGAAAGAAGATGCTTCTGAAGTTTTTGCCTCTGAGATTCCTTCCTCTGAGCCAGATCCCGCTCTGTTAAGTAACACATTATGCAAATGTATTGTTTACTGTTCGTGTGACGGTGTCAGAACCAGAGGGGACCGAGAACTGTGGCATGTTACCAAGAGGGATGAAGAAAGGGAGAGAACAAACTGCAAAAAGACTCTCAAAGCATACTGCAAATGACTCCTAACTCTGTTTCAGGGTTTCTGTAATTCGGAGTAAGCGGCCCGTGAACAGATGTGAGCAAATCAGAGCGCGTTGCTCTGACAAAAAGGGGTTTTAGCCGTTCAAATGATGCTTTTATGACTTTGATCACTTTTTAAGTGCTGCATGGTCATTTTTTGATCTATTTTTAAAAGCATTTCCAGGGGTCTTTTAATTATGGTTATGCTGTTTCCAGGCCAAATTTGGTCATTTTTTAAGACATAGTTTCTGCAGAGCAGTAGTGGTTCAAAGATTAACCAAAAAAAAAAAAACAATTGGACACATCAGAATGGAGTGGAGCAGAGCCTGATGTGTTTTTTTTTTTTTACCAAAAATACACTCTTTTTCAAACTGATTTTTTTGTCTGCTCCTGATTCACAACAATTAAAAACAAATTTTTCAGAAGTTTAGTTTTAACCTTACTTATCTTAATATATGTTCCCCATCATCAAATATAAAGGACACAAGAACATGTTTAGAGGAAATATATTGTCTTTGCCTAGTCACAAATTTGGGATATTGCTCCTTTGTTTTAGAAAAAAAGGTTTAAAAAATCTGACGTTCATGAAATAAATCTAAAACTATTAATTGATAGTTTTTTGCAACCCCATTTACTAAGGGTGCAGCCACAGCAAGAATCAGAAGTAAGCTATTTAGGTTAGCATCATCATAATTTATCAAGGAATTGAAAAAAATACTATTTTGTTAAATAATAATAATAATAATAATAAAGAAAACATTTGCATCTGCAGGGTTGCTCTTTTAACCCTCCCTTGTGAAATATATATAGTTTAAATTTTGAAATATAATGTAAAAAGTAAGTGGATCACAGGTTCAACTAAAATATTTTTGAGCATGGTTTACCACAAAAAAAAAAAAAAAAAACAACAACAATTTGAAGTCTGTAGGCATAGCCAGTATCAAGGTGCACTATATTATAAAGCTTTTTTTTTAACACATTAAAAGACTTTAGGTGCATCATATGGTTTGAAAAATACACTCACTTAATTAGCTATGATTTAATTTTGATCACTCATATTTACAATTTTTTCACTGAGACACCACAAAAAAATAAAATAAACATTGTTATTCTTTTAAATTAATCACCGCTGACATTACACTACTTACTACTGCATTTGCTAAAATAAGATGATCCTTTGTGACTTTAATGTCTTTTATTCTGAAAGGAAGTTATTAAAAGGCTATTTTCTTTTTATAGTAGTAGTAATTCTCTAGTGCTGCCTATAATAAATTGTGTTTTTTTTCTTTATTTTAGTTTAGTTTTGGTGTTTTCTTAGATAAAGTCATGCATTATGTTCAGGTTACGCTCTGTTATGTTGACTATTTTTTTCTCCGTCACATCAGGTTCCAGGTTTAATTATCACAGCTGTTTTCAATTTGAGTTAATTAACCCTCTGTCTATTTAAGACTCTGTTTTCTTCACTTCTTGCATCCTTTTAGCTGTATTCTTAGCCATAATATGGTTTTATTTTATGAAGTTTTACTTTAAAATATGCTTATTTATTTTTTTACAATAATTATTATTAGTTTCTTTTATAAAGCTGACCTTCTGAATTTTGGCCGTTAACATCATGTTAAAATGAACCCACATAACAAACTTACTTTTCCAGCACTTGCAAAGCAAAATGAATATAATTAATCTAATATTTCATGGCAAAAGCATATTTAATGTTTCAAATAAATCCAGTCTTCCTTAATAAACCCCCTGCTGACACTTTATTAAAAAAAAAAAAAAAAAAAACACTTTTCACTATGAGACCACTTGAGCAGCTGCTGTGATTTTAAAATATCTGCATATTTGTCTGAGGCTATGTTTCCTTCTTTGTGTCATTAACTTTATCTTAAGCTTTTAACACCTTTTTTCACAGCACTCTCTATTATGATTTCACTGAGACAAGGCTGACAGCTCCATGAGACAATCGGCTTAGCTCCAGTCAGGAGAGCACTTGTCCCTCAAACAAAAGATTAGCAGAGACATTCCCCTGGTAGCTGCAACTTTTTTTCCCCCCAAAGTTCTCCACATGGAGTTTAACTTTATTTGTTTTACCCCTTCCTTTCAGCCTTTGAAATGAATTACCTAGTTTTTCTTAACTCTGAGGGTCAATCCTGTACATAAAAAAAAAAAAAAAAATCGGGGGAAAAATGCAGCAAAAAATAAAAATGTCAAATATTAACACCGTCAATTACACTGTCAAGAGTGCATCTCATTACCGTACACAAAAAAAAAGAAGCAACATTTTTCAGCAGTGGATGATACAGCGAAAGTAAAAGTGTACTATCTTGAATGGAGTGATTTTTGTGTCGCCACATCGCAAATAAAAGTCAGTTTTGAGATCAAAATTTTCCTAAATTGCAAACAAAATCTAAAGTTTTGCAAATAAAACATCATAATTTGGAACTGACATTTTTAATTTTCTTTAAAAAAATGTTTGCAACAAATGTTTTCGGATGTGTAGTCTCCCATCTCGCTTTTTCCCTATCTTTGATTTTGGGTTCATGAGTTTCAGTCATGGTTTCAGTTTAGGGTGACATGTCACCAAGCAGCCTGCTGATTGGCCTAGATTTTATCCAATCAGCATCCAATCCTCTTGTCTGTGATTGGCTGTTTGGTGTGGCACATTTATTACGCTAAACGGAAACATATGAAAAAAAAAATCAAAGATGGAGAGAAAGCGAGATGAGACGACGCATCTGAAAACGTTTGTGTTGCAAATGCAGAAATATTTTACTATAGTTTATTGAAAAAAATACATTATATTTATTTTACATTTTGTTTGCTTGATTTTAGGTGACACAAATTACTCCATAATGTCAAACCTTTTGCATCATATTGCATTTATAAATGTGTCAGGAATAGATGTGCTAAACTGAATTGTAGTTTCTGTCTTTTTTACTTTTTTAGAGTGACGTATAAAAGCACACATTTATCCGAGACTTTTGTTTGTAAGTTCATTTTGTTTTTTTTAACTAATTGCTCAAGCTAAATGATTCAAAAGTCCTGACTTATTTTCTGTAGGAGAAAAATTTAAACAATTTCTGGTTGTTTTCCCTCAAAAACATTGTTATTTACAATATTTTTAATACTGACACGTTATACTATTTTAAACTAGCTGTTAGTCATCATTTACTTCCTTAGTAGTTTTTATAAAAATGATTTCCCTGAAGTTAAAAAAGGAAGATTTATTTAAAAAAAAAAGACAATGATTATGTGTAAGGACACGTACATGAGAAGCTTATGAAGAGACATCTACAACATGGACCTCCACTGCTGTCAGCGTTGCTGAGACTTCATGTGATCTGCATTCATCTCTGACGGATGAGGAAGCTTAAACTATGAATGAAGCTGTTAAACTTTCAACATCTTTGAATTTTGGGAGCTAAAAGCCAAAGAAACATCCAGCAAAACAGCATGACGCTCCGCTAACGAGAACACATGGAGGGCTAATTAGGAGGTTGGTGCTGAAATGTGGAGTTGCCTGCATCTTGTTTTTTTTTTTTAACAAGTTTTGTTACTTATTATGTTTTTGGACATTTGTGACAGGAACTAAAGTAGTTTTGAAAGGTAAAAGGTATGTCATGTAAGCTGTATTACTTATGATCAATGGCTGACTAAGCTAAACGCTGACTTGTTTTTAGATGTAAGATCTGCTTTTTATTTTGTCAACGACAATATAAAAGAAGAAGCAATCATAGAAACAATCTCATATGCTCCAGCGCTTTTTTTGTAACCTCTTCCATTTCTGGCAGAGCTCTAAATTGATGTGAAAACATGTCCATGCAAACCATTGCAATTATTACATTTATAGCTTTTAAAGT
>NC_050523.1:10914056-10917841 GCF_002922805.2 Oryzias melastigma | reverse complement strand
AATGGTCTTTATTGGTACTTTTGTCTTATTGGTTGAAATTTAAACAGAGTTGTCTAAAAGATGAGCTCGACCTCTTTGACATGGCTTCCACATGCATAATCATCACATTTTGGATTATTTTTGTTTAGCAAAGTAGTTGATTCTGCTTAAACAGGGCCTTGTGACTGTCTTTAGAGGGTTAGCTTAAAAATGAGCTCAGGTCGTAATTTCGGGCTTATTTCGGGCTTTTGAGATACATGTGCGATATTCCTAATTTATAACTGTTTTTCTGTGTTCATCATTCGTTGATGTGCGCTGATATCTGCAATATATGCAATTACTACATAGATCTTACACAAAGGCCCTGCGACAGACTGGCGACCTGTCCAGGGTGTACCCCGCCTTCGCCCTTCAGTAGCCGGGATAGGCTCCGGCACCCCCGCAACCCCGAAAGGGACGAAGCGGTCTGGAAGATGGAAGATCTTACACAACTGTATGTGAGTTTTGCAAGATGCAAACACAAATTTGTGGCTTTCCATGACCATTCCATGCATGTTTAACGTACTTTTCACATATGTACCACCAATTTATAACTTATATATCACACAAATGGTGCACATATCTCTGTAAAATGATCTAATAAATTGCAAATAAACAGTGCAATAATCGTGCATGGTTCATGCACAATTCGCGTATTGTGAATCCATCTTTCGCCCCTCCAACAATCTAGTCGGAGTCTCTACCGGCGTCATACCGGGTCATACATAGGACTGGGTATACCAGGCGTGGATGAAACTGGAACTGTGGGCTTCCTCAGCTAGCGGCTAGCAGATGACTTAGAAAGGGGGTTGACCAGGGGAAACTGACTGTTTTAGTTAAAATTAAACATTGTGAGGCTCCGCGGCAGGTGCTGATGCAATGTCATATTTGCCCAGTGCTCTGAATGGGAAAGTGAAGAAATTCAATGCAGCACGGGTTTGCGTGGTTCATTTGTACTTCTTTCATGGCTTGACAAGGATTCATTTGTGATATATCTGTGAAAATTTCACAGAAAAGACCATAACTTTTCTCACTTTTTCCACGTATATTCATGTATGACCAATTTTCATTTGCGCAATGTGCGCAAAACGTCAGTAGTGGCTGTGTGACATGGGCTTTAACTTTTAAGAACTATACATGAAAACAATAAAGAGTTTTCTTTGCAGAGGAAAATTTTAATAGAAACTGATTCACATGTGTATCTTCAGTGTAGATATTTAAACTAAAATTATTTGCATTTTCAAAAAGCAAAAAAAGTGTTTTATAATTAGTCGTTAAGAGATACTGGAACAAATACAATTGTGAAAATTGATATATTACAACACAAATGCGAGCATAAGTTATAGTTGACTGATAAAATGATTTATGGTGAAAGAAAATAACTGTAGCTGAAATAACAAAAACAATAAGCACAGAAATAAAACATACACGATTTAGCTTTTTACAGCTCAAAATAGCAAAACCTTTAAGACATTCTCTCAAAGTACAAGAGGGACCGGTACACAAGCTGAAATGGAACTCACCTATAAATTTTATATCGGGTCGTAAATCCTTGGCGGAATCTTTCCACAAAGGACAGATAGCTCCGAGAGTGGTGGAAAGGTCCGCGGTCAGAGATGAGCCAGTCATACTGTTTGGTGACATGTTGTTCAGCAGCCAACAGGTCCTGGCGGGAAGACTGAACTGTTATATGGTCCCATATAAACAGGAAGCAGATGACCTCAATAAACCTCCAGCTCATGCTTTTTTCTAAGCCGCTCTCTGTTCATTCTCGCTCCATTATGTGGAGACCTGACGGGAGAAAGAGATAGGGGAGGGGAGGGGAGGGGGGGGGTTCACAAGAGGGGAGCTGTTATATGACACAGTTCACTTTATCAGCACAAGAAGTCAAAAACGTATGAAAGGTGACTTGTAAAGTGATTTTTATCCATTCCATTGTAACCTAATCAAGTCATGCAGACATTGTTTTGTAGTTTTTCACCTTTCCTCATGCACAAAAATAAAATTGACAGAAAAGGTAATTTTCCACTTGTTTAAATAGAACAAAATATGGCACCAATTTGTTTTATTATAACACGATTATCTGTAATTGCAATTTACTACCTTGGCCCCTGGCCGTTGTGCAACAATATGCTATCAAGTGCTACCCAATGCACTAAATAGTCCCATTCTAATGGTTTATTAAACAATAATGCACCACAAAAGAGCAAGACTCAGTCAGATCTTAATGTGAATTACTCTTTTGACAAGAAGCTAACTTTTTTTGTTTCTTTTATTGACTCTTTTTGTGCCAGTTTTATTAGATTAAATCTTACTCAAAACATTTTGGCAATCTTAGAGGGCTAAAAATGTTTAAAAGATCATTCAAATGTTTGCTGGTGTAACCATATACCCTCTGCTTTTGAAAAATGATTACAATATAATTTGCATAGAATGATGTTGAACAAAAGGTTTAACAGTTACAGTAGATTAAGCTAATGATGATCAAAAAAATGTGCTACATGTGCGTTAGCATCCTCTCACCATACATTTCTCAGTTTTTACTGTTACTACCAGTGAAATATTGGAGTTGAGAAATTTTCTTAAAGTAGAAAAAAAAAAAAAAAACAAGATCTTAGAAGGTGTACCCTGAGTCTAATCCTAACCATAAGCACAGTGGCAGACACAAATCCACAAATGAATGTTAGCAACATGCTAATGCTGTTTTTGGACCATTTGATAAGGAGATTGTAAGGTAATTAATGTTGGTTTCAAAAATATATATGTCTAAAGATAAATATAGTTCATTTGTAAGTATCTCTTGTTTGTCTTTTTTTTTGACACAGAACACAAACCATGACTTAAGATATCTAGTAGCTAATTGGCTACCGCCATGTTTACATCAGTTATCCGAATTCCTTCCGTTTGCCAATTTGGAAAGTTATTTCAATCTACAATTCCAAAAACCAGAGCCCTAGAAATGTACCAAACTTCCAGGCAAAGAGCATCAATGTTCACTATTGAATATGTACCACAATGTATTGTGGTTGGACAATTTTTAATGTAGGGGAAAAAAAAGTATTTTCTTGTGAATGCCAAACAATATAATTTAGTCGTCCCAGTTGTAGTATGCAAAAGATGCAACAATGTTGCATCATGAGAGCTGCATTCATCCTTGTAATGTATAAGTAAAAGTTCTCTCTATCCTTAAAAAATCTTTCCTGAATGAGTCAAAGCCAACCTGACATTCCAGATGGGATTGTCCTTCAGAAGCATCTGGCAAATCACTTCTGAAAACTATGTGGCAATGGACCAAAAACTGAAATTACATATAATAAAATGACAAAAGCTCCTGCATGCAGGCTTCTCACTGAGAGAAAAATCCTTCAATTTTGTTTGTCCTTTTTTTCACCATTCATGATCAAACCAATACAGAGCAGCAGCTGTATTCACGGTCATTCCAACTAAAGCACACCTGATGGTGCAAACTGAGGACAGTTATTAGTTTGAATTACAATGTTTTTAGCTCTTGAAATTGAAATTAAACTTGCATTCTTTCTTTTCATGTTTCTTAAAAAAAATCAAATCAAATTAAACTGTTGCTATGAAGTTTCAATGAAATTGTTCTTGGATTACATTTGAAAATTAGAGTTTTCAAGTATAATCTTGGGATAAACTTTGTTGGAAATATGTAAATATAATACATACGAAGGGAAGTTCAATTTTAACTTTTACATTTTCTATTTTTTGTACTTTTTTAACAATAACACTGCAAACAAAAAGGAATA
>NC_050523.1:10911044-10913832 GCF_002922805.2 Oryzias melastigma | reverse complement strand
TCATTGGGTATAGATGAAGATAGTCCAACTATTCCCCCATTCATATACTGTGTGAAAAATTAAGACACCCTATGAAAATTGTAGATTTTCCCACATATTTGGATACATACACATTTATTATCAATTTGAACATCTCTGAGTAGTCCAAGTGATATAACTTGACATTAACATTTTTTAAGCCTAATTACAGCTTTCTATGAAATGTAATTTCAAAAGAATGTAATTTTGTTTAAGTTGAGACATTCCACACTTGAGACACATTTAAGGTATTAGTAGATGGAGCGACAAAGTGTCTCAATGACACAAACGAGCAAAAATAGCTAATAGGAGGCAGGAGGTCCAAACTTTGACCTCCATTAAAATATGATTTATTTTTTCAGATTATAGTAATATTTTTGTTCAATTTTGATTAAATCCTTTTCTTTTTTGGAAAGTTTTAAAAATAGGATTGGACATTGATGTATGACAGAGCTGATTATTTCATGAGGGTGTCCTAATTTCTTCACATGACTGTATTACATTAAATCAAAATGAAACACTATTATGTAATGGATTTTTTTTTCACTACAATTGACATATATGGCATTTATATATATATATATATTCTAACCACAGGGATAACTTTAAAACCTACATGTAACTGTGGCTACTTTAACTCGTAATTTATACAATTCAATTAAAGGTTTACAAAAAAACCAAGACATTTTGCTTCTATAAACCAAAACCCTAGTGGTTGCTTGGTGAACTGCACCTGGCTCCAGTTTCAAAAAGCAACACAACAACTGAATAATAAAATTTTAGTCCCCAAGCCAAATCATTCAAAAAATAGTTTCAACTTTCCTTTTTTTGAGTCTAAACGTACATTATACCACCAGCTATCAGGCTAGAATATATAAATATGGAAAATAAAAATGGAGGTCTCCAACCTCCACTTGTATCTCCACCAGGCACCTTATGAGGACCATGTCATTTCTAAATTCAACACCCTATAATGACACTTGCCACATCAAATGTCAGCGTCACATATCATTAAGATTGATGCCTCATAGCGCCCACATCAAGAGCCACCCAGTGCGTGTCTCACATATGTCAAAGGCTTTAACAAAATGGCAGTGTTTGATGCCTCGGGAATGACAACAGTTCTGAGAGAGCAGCAGCATTCCAATGGAAGCTCACACTGAAATAAATACCATTTCCCAACATTCCAAGTGACATGGAAACATTTGGTTTTTTACTGCAATAGTGACTATCAAATGTAGAAAGAAGTTTATTTCAGTGCGCTGAAAATCCCCTTTCAGCTGACCCAGATGTTGAGTGATTCTTGTACCACCTGTGGCACGGCTCTGTCTACATCTCTGAAACCTCCCGAGGTGGGAGCATTTACATTCCTGATGTCAATGACAACGGAACGTCTCATGTGTCTTTTTTTTTTTTTTTCTTGAAGCCAATTTTCTATTTGTATGTTAATATCTGTCTATCTTGCAGCACCGAGTCATCATGCATGACAGATTTTCTGCCTGTTCGCTTTGTGACTTTCCCATCTGAGATAAGTAGCTATCAGAGATAAGTAGTTGTGAAGAAAACATTTTGTGTGTTTGAAAATACAGAAAAATCCCTTTTTGTGCTCCAGAAAGATGATTAAAAAGGCAAACAGATTGATCAAAATAAATGCACTCCATGCACTATTTAATATTTGAGCACTGCCAGCTTTATGAATAGGAGCACTTTGCTGAAAAGCTCTGTCCATAACGGTTGGGGTGATGGGACTTCTTTTTTTTTTTTCTTTTTTTGGCTAATGGAATCATGTGGTGCAGTGAACCAGCAGAAAGCTAGAAATGGGCTGACATTAGGAAACAAATACACTTTTTCTATTTGCTTTAGAAGATGTGGAGCTCACTCAGACATGTTTACAAAGAAACAGCAGCGAGCATTTGGAAGTATTTGCAACAGAAGAAGTTAACTACAGCAGTTTGGTGACATTTACTTTCCCAAGACATACATTTCTAACCTTTATTTCCCTCATCCACACATTGAGGAAACCACCCAAACCAGCTGAATCTTAGAATCACTTACAAAGTGATTCTTTAGGAGAAAATATGACTATTTTAGGCCACAATGAACAAAGAAAAAGATGTAATTGAGGTCAGAGACTGCAAAGATAGCAGTGGTAGACATTATAAAAGACTAATTAAAGTGATTTACTTCAACATTTGGGCATGTTATTTTTTTTCTTTCCAGATACTGCTGAGGTGGAGAGCATATAAAGTAGCTTTAATTTAAATCGAACCATGGACAGAAAGAGCAATGACTACTTTTGGCATTTCACGCTGAATAGGCTAAATCCCCAACACCACAATTTTCTGAATGTTTTGAGAGCAGAGCCATTAAAGAGCCATTAGAGCTAAAGCTACATCTAAGGAGGAGAGAGCGGTGTCAAAGATAATAGATTTTATATAAATTGAAGTGTCAAGAAAAAGTAAAATAAAGGTAGCCTTTGTGCTTGGTGGACAAACAAGTAACCGTATTGTGTTCTTTTATGGTCTGACTTTGTATATCTTGAAGTTGTAACAAAATAGAACACTGCTCTGCATCAGGATTTGTGGTCAAAACTGTAATCCATGTAGCATATAGAATTTTGATGTTTGACTAAAGCTACAGACACAATCCAATGGATGCCATAGGCAAGACCCTTCACACTGCTGCCTGTGTCCAAGGCCAGCCTTGGGCTTAGGCGACCTAGGCGGCTGCCTAGTATGCCATCTGCTAGACGGGGCACCAAATTACAGTA
>NC_050523.1:10904408-10910978 GCF_002922805.2 Oryzias melastigma | reverse complement strand
TGATGCTGCCCCCCTCCTTGCCTGATGCAGACACGTTCCAAGCTTGGTGGGTGGGTGTGCTGTGTTGTCACTGTTAGTGCTTCTTTAAACCTTAAAAAAAAATGTAGCAAAAAACAGCCCTCAGGGACAGCTTTAAGGTCAAAAAGGGAAAGAAAAGGAGGAAAAACATACTCAAAGCAGAGGTTAACCTGTCTTATTTACATTCAATTTACCCCATATCGGTCAAAAGATTCTCTTGTTTTTGGTCAGAGAAGAAGAGGTGGCTTGGAAGAGGTGATACTGTTATAACAGTTTTCATTGGTGGTTATTATTTATGTTTTGGGAATTAAAATTAATACATTTTGGTAGGCAGCTACTGTGTTTTAGTTTTTTTTCCCTTCATTCACGTTTCGCCTAGGGCGCCATGCAGCCCAGAGCCGGGCCTGCCTGTGTCAGTCCCTGACCCAGATAAAAAATACCGGGTCGTGTCAGGAAAATTCTGTCAAACCACCTGATTCGTTGAAAGATGAACAACAGCTAGCACATGTCCGCCAACGATTGCCTTGTTGCGAAAACGCAAAGCGACTTTTTCTTTCACAGCTCGATTCCGATATATGTCATAATTCCAACAGGACACCAACCTCAATTAACTTAAGTTTTCACAATCAGTTTTCACAAAAATCACCTGGCATTCCTTAAGTTAAAATGGACGCCACCCATAGATCACTACCAAATCAGAGGCCTTGATTGGTCAACCTGGCTTAACTTTCAACTCGAGTTCAATGGTCACACGTTTTATACAGAGAGCCCAAAAACAGCCGTAGAAAGTTGCGTAGTGACACAAACCTGCAACTTCTAATGCCACCGAAAGTTTTAAAATCTATTCTCCATCCAAATATTTATGCCAAGCAACAGATGACAATTTACTAGGGCTGGGTTGATAAAAAAAGATAAAGTATCAAAAAAGATCTGAATCGTATCGATTCTGTAAATTATTGGCGATAGCCAGCCGTACAATTGACATCAATCTCCAGGATATGACCAGCATTTCATAAATTAGCTTGTTACTTTGCATTTGTGTCTGTTTTTTTGCGAGTGTGTTTTCTGAGCATGTCAAAGGGAGGAATGAAGAGATTGAGAGTGGATCATGCTTACCCTTGAATGAGCAGGGTAAAAAGGGGAGGATGTCTGCTTCAGGAAATCACCAGACGGACAAGGGAGGCTTGTTTTCTCCATCCTCATTTCAAACAGCCTTATTCATGCCGCAACTCCTCCTCCATTCTGGTTCTTTCAAGGGGATTCAATCTCCATTCTGGTCCTGTCACTTGCTTTGCCAATCAATTCCTCTCTCCCCTGTGTGGGGGCCTAAGTGTCCTTCTTTATTCTATAAAGTTCATAAGAATGGAGAGGCTTGTTCTCCTTATTTGTATTCAAAATCCAAGGGAGGCGAGGGTTCAGGAAGGAGTGAAGCCTTTTGCTGGGAGACAGGTAGACTTGAGGGAATTGGAATGGATGTACTGCATATTTCTAAAGGCTCCTGCCTGTCCATTGTTAATATGTGACTCTTGGTCACAAATATGTATTATTTATGTTCTACATTATTTTTCAAAGAAACGGCAGACAGAGTTTGCTCTGAACTGTTATCAGCAGTGCTGGCTCAGAGTGAATTTATTTCCCAGTGATACTGGTATAATGCATGTAGCGAAGCGAAACCTTTGACGTAGCGTTATGGATGGCTGGCAGGATCAAAATGAATTTTTGTACTCCTCTGGGTTATTTTAACATACTTCATATTAATTCGACCTCAAGGGGGCCGCGGGGTTATGCGAGATACATGATGGATTCGTGCGGACTGACAGAATGAGGGGAGAGCAGAACCGCCTCTAAATATGCCAAGCTGCTGTCAGCTGAAGTTAGAGAATTATTATTGCTCACAATCATGTCTAGAAAGGCATGGTAATGGTCTGCCACTTGCAATTGCTGGGAATCAACAGAGGGATGAGAGGGCTGGCTGTGGCTAACTTCATTTGCACTGGATTCTTCCCCTCCTCAGACCGAATCTCTGGCCTCGGTCGTGTCGTTTGCTCGAAACGACTGCAGCGGCACCCTGACCTTCAGAAAACACGTCTGAGCAAGCAACGCACTGCTTGATAATTAAATTCTCTGGTTGGTCAGCAACCAATCAGCTATGGCAGGGTGGGGGGAGGTGGGGATCAATGGCGGATTTTTAAGAGCAAACTAATTCACTAATGGTTCGAGTTCTTCCAATTTACCTGGCTGCTGAATTGTTGGGTTCCAAATCTATTCTGGGAGTGGAAGGATCAATGCAGGGAGTGGCAGATGGGAGTGGGCTGCATCTGTCATGTGAAATGGTGCAAGGAGGGCGCTTTGAGGCTGATTTGATAGCTGCCCAGTTGAACCGAGGCAGCGCGGAGGCGGTTTATGAGATGGCTCTTAATAGGCATTGTCTATGTCATAAAGCAAACTAATTAATGAGAGTTCGGAGTAAGCACGGGACCACAGACTCGACAGGTGAAGGTTTTTGTGTAGGTGACTCATACATACAGCAAAGGTTGTTTGAATTCACTATAAACTAAATGGGAATTAATTTGTGTCATGAAACATTAAGACATATTTTTCTCGTTTCTAACTAAATGTTTCTCAACAAAAAGCTTCAAATTGTGAATAAACTAAACTGATAATCATCGCTTAAACACATGAAATGGGGAAAAAAGCAGATCGGTGCTGATTTGCTTTTGTGCTCGCCTCCTTTTTATTTTTAGTTTTTTTTTCAGGGGGATCTGTTTTGAGCTGATATGAGGGAAAAGAGAATGAGATGCAGAAACGCACACGCCATTTTTTTTTTTCCCACATCCACGACCACTGCTGCTAGCTACTGTGGCAGTGTAACAGATGAAGATTGATCATTTGTCAACATGCAAATTGGCTTTCAAGTGCTTTCTCTAATTACTGTGTGGTTTTATTGATGAGAAACCACGGACTCCTCTCATTTGATTTACCTCGCCGGGCAAAGTCATTGTTTTAAAAATGTTGTCCGCTCACCTTTTCTTTCAAAAGATTGGCGAGGGGCAGACGGAAACGCTACTCAGACTATAGCACATTTCTGTAACGTGCAACCCCTCCACTCTTGCATTTGGCAAAAACAATGAAAGACGGAAAGGAAAAGTCTGAATAGATTTCATTTTTCGCTGCCAGTCAGACAGAAAAATGCACCCGGAGGAGCTCCTGACACCAATCAGAGCTTGAACCCGAGTTGTTGAGAGGATGTAAATGACACTGTTCACACTTCGGCTCTTCCTGTCTTACGCCTGTAAGACGTCAAGTGATGCTATGCAGCGTCTGGTTTGCAATGACAGGACCCCAAAAGGACCACACAGACGACAAGCACGGACAAGCCCGTCCCTCAGGGCGGGGGCTTATGGGGCAGAGAGTGTCCATAAGTCTGTACGACAATCCAATCCTTCTCTGTACCCGTCAGTCTGTTCGGTATCACAGGAGCCAACTACAGTTATCGAGTAACGCTTTAGTCACAACTGACCTTTGAGGGTGGAAACAGTTGTATGCAACAAATGGACAAAGTTGTGCCAGACACGGTGGCCTGCACAAAATATCAGAGGGTGGGCAAACTAGCACCCAGGTGTTGAGCTTTTTAAGCCAACAGCATCACCACACATCAGTGGTCCCCAACCACCGGGCTGTATATCAGTATCGGCCCATGGATCAATTGGCACCGGGACACGTAAGAAATGATTAATTATACCTGTTTTTTTTTTTTCTTCTTTTGAGTCTCAACAATCTTTTATTTTGAAAAACCTTTTATTTTGAAAAATAACCGAAAGCTACACTTTTGATCACTTGAGCTATGAAGTTGAGTCGAGGAGGCAAAATGACTATGCCTGAACGATCTTTTATTCTGAAAAATCTTTTGGTTTTGAAGACAACAGAATTCTGTCGATTCAGTTTCAGTCACTTGAGCGCTAAAAGTAGTCCAGTGACGCGGTAAACAAGAAAAGTTTTACGTGGAGCGTTTCTTTGCAAAGGAACAAGGGATTGGTGCAGGGATGGAACAGAAACTACATAAAATTATTTTTTTTAAAAACCTTTGGCTACCAAAAGTCATACTAAAAGTATGGATTTATGGCAACAGGTGATTCCCACACACTGAGCCTGTTAGCATAACATCTATGTTACAGCTCTGGCAGTATTTTTTATTTTTTTTTTTTTCAGAGTGGGACTTGTGTGTTTTTGTTACATTTTTCTTAATTTACTTATGTTACGCCAACAATCCATGGAATTAATTCGTGGAGGATGTTACCTGAGTTTGATGTTCCTCTTGTGTTATTATTAAGTTGCTCTGCGTCCGTGCACGACTATTGTAGGTTCCAATTTCATGTTGTCTGTTAGGTAGCTGCAATTTGGCACAATCGCTTTTCTCTGCGATTCTTCATCCCAAAACCCTGCAGCCCCTATCATGTCACTAACTGCTACATTCACATTGACCTTGGCAAAACACATTCAAGTGACCACTTCCACCAAAAAGTCTATGTAAATGTGCTTTTACGTTCAATACTCTTGTGTTCACGCGACACTGTCCGCATTTTTGAGACCGTTTTGGGGCTCTATGTACTAAACGATTGAATTTTAAACCAGGTGAACTTTGACTAATTAGGGATTTGGTGGTGGCATATAAGTAGTTTTCTTTTTTAAATTCCTGGAAGTATCAACATAATAGATCATGGAGGAGAAATTAAGAATTGCAGTTTGTGCTCAGATGTATTTTTTCATATCGGAATAGACCCATAAAAGGAAAATCCTGGAGCGAGATTGATGAGATTTTCGCCGTTTTTGACATTTTACACAAAACCTCTTCCAACTGTGAGGGCATGCGGTAGTATCGGGTAGTGACAGTCCAGTGTGAACACCATATGCAGCTAAAAGAAGAACCCACGTTGAGCCAGCGCGCTACATATGCCTGTTGGGTACGTAGCATAAGGCTTAAATACTGTGCAGACTCTAAGCAAACAACTCAGGAAAAAAAAATGATGGGAGAAAGAATACATATAAAAAATGGAATGAATCCATCACCGAATGCAAGTTCATTTAAATAAAGTAACCCATGACAAGGATCTCCAAAGCAGCTCACCTCAGACCCCATTAACATATTGTTTTACTATAATTACCATCAGAATTAAACAGCACATCCTCCTTCCTTGTTTCTCTGCTCTGTGACTGATCTTGCATAATTGCCTGTGTCTGTACCGTTTTATTCAAATCACACTATTAGTGCCACAGGATAAGGTGTGAAGAAGTGTTGCGAGGCAACTGTGAGCCTGCACTTGGTTTGCATAACCGCATATCATTTCAGAAAGACATATGCAAAGGAAGTAGCATGCTAACAAGGTGAGGGTGCGATTTCCTTACCCTGTTTTGGTGTGTGAAGACTCGTGAGAAAACACATGCTAATAATGTTCTCATTGGTAGATTTGAGCAGGATTTCAAGAAGGTTTGAGACGCTCATTTCCCTCAGACGCCCACCTTGTATTTTTCTCACTGCGTATGAGAAAACAAGGATATGTACAAGAAAATGTAGATTTCCTCAAGTGATGATTTTTTTTTTTAGCGATTTTGGAGCAGAATTTTGTCTGAAAAAACACAATCTATAACAGCTGTCCTGTTGGCTTTATGTGGAGTGCGGGGAGTTATTTTTGTTTGCTTCTGCAATCCCCATCAGCTCCCAGCACTCTGATGCGATGCCATCTCTGAAAATACTGACCTCATTTTTATATCTCCAATTGATGCTCGTTCTCGCATCCGTCCTTTTTGACGAACTGACAAACATGTGACTTCGGAGAGAGTTCCCTCTCCGGTCAACCGCCGGTTTTCTTCCGCAACGACGGGGCGACAGCCTCCACACTTTAGTTCTTAACCTCATATTTTGCCATGCACAGACAAAGAAGAGGGCCGAGCATGAGCTCAGCATGTTCCATAAATCAGCAAAATCTGCAGAGATGCAGAGCAGATGGTGAAAATTAAAAAAAAAGAGTCCTCCCAGCTCAATTCACTGCAGATTAAGCATTGCACAGCTAAGCTGTTCTTTATTAGGTTTACCTCTTGTGACTGCTATGTCATGAATGTATTTTAGGAAAAAGCATTGCTTAGTTTGGCAGGAAATTAAGGCCTTTGTGCTGGAGAGATCTTACTGTTACAGTAGGGAGTTATGAATCTTTGGACACACAAGGTGTAAATATGTATGTACCCCTTTTGTATTTCAGGTGTAACTTTATCTAGTGTAGGACTCAAACTCAGGAGTGACTTATTTGTGATTGTTTTTTTAGCATAAACATGCTCATGTATTCATTATATTTCCACTAACAACCACTAGAGGGCACTGTAGGTGTGTGTATCAGTATATGCTACTAATGGCAACACAGAAGAAGGGCCGTCCAAAACAAACATGGAGCAAAATCTGATTGTTCTTCTTCTGAACTTTTATATTTGTCTTGAGACATTGAGACATTATTCTTATTTTTTTTTTTTCTTTTTTAGACTAGTCCGGGACATTAGGAAGTC
>NC_050523.1:10881252-10904403 GCF_002922805.2 Oryzias melastigma | reverse complement strand
TATATATATATATATATATATATATATATATACATGTAGAATGATCTCATGAACCCGGACATGGAGATGTGCTCACTGAGGCTTTTGTAGCGCTTTTCAAAATAAAATATACAAAAATTGATCTTTTAAATGTATTTTTGTTTTTCATGCATTGCAAACAAGATTTACCGATGTACCGATGAGGCTAAAAACTCAAGAGAACCTGGTTGGAGACTCGATGGTGGCAGAAGATGATTAGCCGTAAACAGATTTTGACAAACAGTATTAGCCAGACACGGAAATTCCACAAAATTTCAGAGTTATTACCACTTTTTATAAAACTTTAATGTGAATAAACGGTTTTAGTGTTCAGGATGAGCTTAATGTGTCAAACGGAGGGTAAAAGCTTTAATTTCCAGAAGGGTATTAACAAAAGGGTTCAAATTTTTATAACTGTTAAGACTTGTACATCGGAGCTTTAGCTCCAGACCGGTGTTTACGTTTGACCGCAACTTCAACCCGTTACAAGATAAACGTGATTCAGTCTTTTCTGTTGTGGAAAATATAACTATTAGTAGTATTAGTAATGTGTTGCATATCAATGAAAAGCCACTCTAAAGTGTTTTGCTTATCAGCGCAAAACCGCTTCTCTCTATCAGTTAGTTCATGTTGATCGTTTAAGGATTTGCGGTATGTCAAAGAGCATTGTAAGTTTTGACAGAAACACTTCAGGTGTTACAGGTCCAAAGTTGAAAACGCAAAAAACTCATCTGTTTGGGGTTACTCTTTTTTTTTTTTTTTTTTTACCGAAAGAGAGTATTTTTTAACTGAAGTGTGCGGCGCGGAGGGGTAAGTGCTGGACTTCCTTCAACGTAATGATTTTCTGCCGCCATCTTGTCTGTGACCAGGTACCCCCTCTAAAGACTTGATGGTAGCTCCTCCCACACATGACTGGAGCATTCTAGCGTATGAACACATTTATGAGCAAGCATTGAATTTGAATCATCAAAAGAGGCAGAGAATGCTAATTTGACGCCTGAACTGCATTCAGTGTGAATGCAGCATTTCACCAGGCTTGGTCAATTAGTCAGAAGCGTTGCACTTTCCTCCTAAAAGTGTGACTTGTACTCCAGATTGACTTAAATCTGTCTTTTTTAAAGTTATTTAGTGTGCATTTTTTGGCTCCTGCAACCTATAATCCGGTGTGACTTGTATTATATTTAAATGCATTTCTTTTTGGATTGTTTAGAAAGAGTATGTGGGATAGTAAAGATGGAGGACAAGTGTAGAACTGCAAAAAGAGGTAACAAGGGAATTTGAATGAAAACAGGAAATGCTAAAAATATATTTTTTGGGGTCCAACTACAAAAAGGACAGAAAATAACTGCTGAGAAAAGTTTCCTCTTTGCACAATTTTAATGTAAGTTTGAAAAAAAAAAAAAAAACGAGGCCTTGGTAGTGGTTATTGCACCCAGTGTGTCCTATTCCCTTTTGTTAAGTTTAAAAATGGAGTGCTCTTGACCTCTTGCCTTTGAAATTTCTCCACTGTCAATGTATTTCTCTTCTAAGCTTCCTTTTTTTTTCTCTCTTCAGTGACGTTTGCAGTAAAGCAACGACTTTTGTCATTTCCTTTATTCTTTTGTCGTTCCAAACTGAGAAAAAGGTAGTTATAAGCCCCAGTAAAAGCGCGTCCCTTTGTACACAAGCTGAAGTCATCTCTCATTACATGCACAGAGTGAAATCTCTATTCACGAATGCCAATAGCAAGCCTTTCCTTAGTTGCTGAATTATTCACAAACCAATTCTTCCAAACTCCCACCATGAGCCGCAGAGGAACAGGGGTGATTTTCCAGAGCCGTCTTCAAATGTTTGTGTTCAAAAAGAGAAAGCAAATGCTTTCTTATCATTTAAATTTTAATGAAATGGTTTAGGTATTGGTTCCTTTTTTTATATAGGATACAAAGCCTTGACTTGATTAAATTAAAGCTGTTATATGCTAAATTTGAAGGCTCTCACCAGTTTCTATATATTTATCTTTGTATGGAGAATCATCTCATAAATATCAAGTAAAACAATAAAAACGTATATATGAAAATTAGTCATAAATATAAAAGGAAAAAGGGCTTGCTTTGCATTTAAAGTTTCTATGTGCCATTTGTATCTACGTTGGGCCATAAAAAAGTAAAAAAAAAAAAAGTATAAGCCATATTTTTCTAATATAAGCTGAGGTAGACAGTGGAATTAATTATAAACACTGTGAATCCCCCAGTGATTGAAGAACGCTTTCAAAGCAATCTTTTAAGCCTGGAGGGGTTGAGAGTTTGACTTGTACATTCACACAATCATTTCCTGAGGAGAGTTTCTTGAAGAAATCACTGTGGGGATACACGTGTCTGATACTGCCATGTGCAGTGCCATCATTAAACATCAAATCTGCTCAAAAGAAAGAGTGAACTTTTCGGCAGAAAGGATGTCTAATGGCAGATGTGGTGCACTGAGAGTGGGGAGATGAAGCACCTACACAGACATTTTAACTAGGTCAAAACTAAGTTCCCCAACATGAGATTGGCAGCATATAGGGGGAAATTCATCTACGAGCTTGAAAGAGAATCCTGTTTTCCTACTATACTGCCTGATTAAAAAGCAGACATTTTTTATTGAGTCTTTGTAAGAAAAGGAAAAAGTGACAAGATTTGTTTTTTTCTGTAGCTTTTTAAACCAGCACACATCTTAAAAGTGTGGGATGTATAGGATAACAGAGGAAAATTGTACTTATAGTATATGTAGCAGTATCGGTTAAAAACATCCACTGTGTATGACAGCTGGACCTATAATCATTTATAGTCTAAATACGAAGTACATCTTGGTTCCAAAAAGCAAGAATCCCATAGACCGGGGGTGTCAAGCTCAATCGCAAAGGGGGCCAAAACCCAAAACACACGTTAGGTCACGGGCCGAACAAAATAAACATTTATTGAACAGTCTAAAACGAAAACTTTAAAGAAACATGACGTTTTTACATAATTATGAACTAAATACATAGCATCACCTCTGATAGTGCTAGTGTGAATGCTGTAACCTGAATTTGGCCGCTGAAGATGCTAGTGCTGATAGCTAAAGATGCTGAAGCTAATAGCAGAAAATGCTGAAGTTGATAGCCAGCTAAAATATTAGCTAAATGCCAAATTAGCCTAAAAAACAAACAAAAAAAAGACTTAGTTTAGCCAAAACAGCTAGCATGTAACTTAAAAATATAGCTAAACTTCAGAATAGCTTGAAAACAAAAAAAAGCCTAAATTAGCCAAAACAGCTAGGATGTAGCCTAAGTATTAGCTAAACTCCAAAACAGCCTAAAAGAAACAAAGCAAAAAAAGCCTAAATTTATCCAAAACGGCTAGCATGTAGCTGAAATATTAGCAAAACTCCAAAATAGCCTAAAAATGTTAGTAAATGCCAAAATAGTCCAAAAGGCTAACGGAATGCTCATTTTTAGGACTTTAAAACCGTAACTTTTTAACATAATTATGAATAATAAAAAGGCAGGAATATTATTCCAGAATAAATAAACTAAAAACCTTAAATAACTTTCAATATTTTACTCTCCATAAAAATATATTTTGTCAAAATCATACAAGTTAAAAATAAACCCAAGATAACATCAGGGCATGAGTAAAGATAACATAAAATGATCTGGAGGGTTGGATATAATTAACCGGAGGGCAGGATCCTGGTCCCCCGGGCCTTGACTTTGACATATGTGCCATAGATGGCAAATCTGAAAGCCATATATCATAAGACAAAGCTTACAAAACTGTCACAAACACAAATAATCCTGGACAAAAAGGTAAGCAAATCCTGGACAAGCCCCCAATTTGTTCCACCCCCGGCTAGGGGTTTGTAAGAGGATGTACCATAAAGGTAGAAAATTAAAACACCAATGAGTCAACACTTAGTGTTTAAATGCTGAGCTGGAGGACTTCGTCCAATCAGGTGTGCTGTACAATTTGGGCACCAATCTGCAAACAGATAGGAGGGTAAAACCTCCCACTTCTGCTGAAGACAAAAGAAAACAAACAGAAAAACATTCTAAAACTGCAAATAAAACAAAATGTACATGTTTTTATTTATTGGAAGTTATTTAACATATAAACTGACCAATGAGATGGCTCAAAAGTATGTGTTTTCATGTTCAATGTTTGAAACATTTGATAGATTCTCTACTCCACTTTTACATAGTAGGGGTGTGGCCTTCCACAACAAGCTCACTCCTGATTGGTGAGAGTGGTTGCTATGTAAATGATGACCAATTTGGACCAATCATTGCCTACTGAAGTCATCTGACTTCAGCGTGGTGGTGTCAATAAAAAAAGGTCAGTTTTTTTTTATTATTTTTTTTTTATTGACGATGTCACACTCACTTGGTCCAGTTCTCATATACAGACAATGTTAGGAAACCACAAATTGGAACAAGATTCTTTGGTCAAAAGGGAAAAAAAATGATCAGGAAGTAAAAATCGGTTTTCAGCAAACTTTTTTGTACATATGATGCAAGCAGAATGTTGTCCAATCACAAACTTGCTTCTACCAAGTCAGGTCAATTACAATTACAGATTTTTTCCATGACACTTTAAACAATAATTGAAGAAATTAAAATGTTTTAACCACAAATACCAAAACAGTCTAAAAGACCCAAAATCCTAGGTTTTATATTAGTGTTAAAGACATTTTGTTTTTGTTGCTTAAACTAAAATATGCCAGAAAAAAGAAAGTGTTTCTCTTTTAAAAGGCATTTTGATTTACAGTTTTAAATGCCAAATGAATAATAAATATCTTGATTGTATCCATTTAAAAGAATGGGACTGTTTTGTATCACTGTGTTAGTTCAATCTTTTATGTATCAATTCTCATGGACCAGATATTGATATTGACTATAAGACATATCAACTTTCATTGGACAATAGAGATTTTGCTGAAATGTGCTAAAACTGAGAAAAGCCAGCCTGTATTTGCTTAGGAAACAGAGCAAAACTCCTCTGAAGTCATTAGTAAAAACATCACATTGCAGTGTTTTGATCCACATTTTTACCGTGAATACTTAAAATGCAAATTTTGACAAATATTATCTTATCAAATCCCTTCTGTGTGTGTCATATTTGTACACTGATGGGATCACAAGTGGTTCTTGTTACCATGACAGGAATCGCTTGTAAATTAGAAATGTTTTTTATTTACAGATGAGAAGTTTAAATCACAAGGTCAAGAAGAGCATTTGTTTAAATTTAATTTTATTTCAAGTTGCATTTTTTATGTGTGAGTGTTTAATGGCCATTGCAAGTAGAGCAAATCCAGTCTGGGAGGGATTTAAAGAGCAATGGTTGATCACCTTCTATACAGTAGGATGTGAATTTTAGACTGACGGCGACTAAAGTGATAAATAAAGTTTCCTTTTCAAAATTTGAAGCTGATATTAGGAGATAATGATGGCCGAGAGGCACTGAAAGAGTTATGAAAGCAAGAGCAGCCTTGAGGAGGAAAAAAAAAAACCCTAAAAATGAAGTCGCCTCCTTTTATTAAACTTTCACTAAGCTCAATTACAGTGATAAAGGGCTTCCATGATGAACCATTTGCACAAAAGAATATGGGAGCACGGCATCAAAGCAAAAGCGCACTTTGTGGAATCTAGCCTGAGCCCAATGATGGAAAATAATTTGAGGTCATTGTTTCTTTGACAATATGACTGATATCCAGAGTCAATGTGAGTGCTTCCCTCCTAGCTAGTCAAAGGATAAAACTTTTATTTTCTATTTGTATATTTTATTTTTTTTGCTTATTTCACAGTAAATTTGCTCAGCTGCTTCCTCCCTGCCCTACATCAGTGTCGCTTTGCTTTGCTGACAGCACAAAAAGACCGGAGAGGGGACTGCTCAGGCCAAGCTCACCTGGACTTGCCTCTTCATCATTACAAACAACAACACCCGCTCAGTCAGCAAGGGCTTTTTTTGGGATGATATACGAGCAAGTGCATGTGTGTATTATTATTTTTTTTTCTTTCATCATGTGTGGAAGCGTGGATGTCCTGATGTTTGTCCTCTAACACTCAATCAATATTTTATGGCTTTTATTTTGAAAACCTTGCACTCCACTGTAGTTATTGGGAAAGCAAAGAAGAGAAAAATTAAAATAATGAATGGAAAAAAAATATATATGAGCAAAAAGTTGGCATTTATTTGAAATAAAAGTCACTGGACTTTTTTTAATCACTATTTATTTATATTTAATATTAACCATAAATATGATTTGTACAATATTTACAGAGATCTGTTTAGTAAATTTAGGAATTAAATTCAAAGCAAACCAAAAATACGCCAAATAATAAAAATAAACAAGTCCAATAAAATGAGCTTAGTGCTCAACTATTGACATTTTGATAATTTTACAAACGATGAACATTTATTTTGAAAAAAATAATATTTTTTAAAGTTGTTTTGTCTTATTTTTAATGGATAAATGGTTACTTTAAAAAGTTGACCCAAATGATTCTCAACTGAGATGAATCAATGACATTGAAAAATAAAACTGGATTCCTGGAAGAAATTGTCCATTAAGATGATGATGATGGTAACGCTACTAAGATAAGAGTAACTCCAAATTAGTCCTCTTTGTCCCCTTTCTTCAAACTGAATAGGGAAGAACAGAGCATAACCTACTATGCACAGCGTTAAAGGTTCTGATTTTATACCTTTTGATCCAATTATTAAGAACTATGCATTTGTCAATTACTTTATTTATATAACACCTTAACATGACTGTAGTCAAACAAGGCGCTGCAAACCTACATTAAAACTTACAATGCTAAAGAAGCAGTTAAAAAGGATAAAATGAACACGGTAAAATGTAAAAATATATAACATATTAAAATTATAAAGCAAATGAAAAGCAAAATGAAACACAACATTAGAACAGAGTCTCAAGTTGGGCCAAAAGTCTGGTTATAAAAATGACTTTTGAAATGTTTTTTTGATCGATGGGGATTTCATTTTAAACCAGCGGCTTCATTGACAAGATCCGACCTTGGAACTCTTAAAAAAAAGTTGAAAATAAGTATTTAAAAAAATAAAAAAACAATTTGTGGTCAATGACAGGTGAAACTCTTCACTGAAGCATACCTTGGAAATGTTAATTTGGAAAAGAAATGATTGCTAAAACCATATTTAAGGACAAAACTGTTACGACAATCACCATAATAGGTTGGATTAATTTAAAATCCATTAATACTTAAAACAATATATATTTTACAGACTAAAAATAACTAAGAATTTTCAAAATAAAGAGTTATAGGAGAACGAGAAGTACATTTTGAAGTTTTTATCTAATGTAGAGGTGCGTTATTCTGCTGCAAAAACCTAAAAGGAACTTAAAAGTTAAATGGAGCTTTTTGAACATTAAGTATTTTTTTCTTTTAAGCTAAAACAAGGCTAGACATATTGGTTAATAAAAGAGTGTAACTTCTTTTTAGGCATTTGTAACTTTACTATTCATTTTCAGATCTGGCAACTCACAATTTCAAAAACCTTAAAAATGACCAAAAACAAAAGGATTAGCATATTACCATATCTGGTTTTAAATCAGAATATGTTAACAAAAAAAAGAAAAATCTGAGGATTTAAATTAAAAAATTTTTACAATGCAACTTTTTATTAAATTTACACTGTGAAGCATGTTCATAAAAACTCCCTCCTTACAGTAGAAGGTTTAATCATGAATGGGATCCCCCTGCTCTGTTTTTCCAGTCAGCACACCGTCAGCAGTTTGATTTTTACACACAAACAATTCAATTCCTCGTCTGGCTCAATCACTGCTGCCAGATTCTGTAACGTCTTCATGACAAAATGGTGTCAAATATGCCCCATTTGTGCTAATCTGTCCTTATTCATAGTTTTGTAAATGTATGCTATTATGCAGTAAGCTTGACTGTGTCTTTAGAGTCCAAATAAAAGCATTTGAGATTAATCAAAAAAATATTCTTGGCACCGGCCGATTTGATGTTACTCTTAAACGGGGGGAGAGGAGTGTTAATGGAGTGAGGTGCCAAATTGGCACCGCACTGGCGGCCCTGCACTCGATTGAGAAAACAAATTACTCATGTTAAGAGACTCAGTCAATGTGTATTTTTTGTTGCCTCTGCGTTTTGTTGGAAAGCGTCAAAGTGGATCGCCCAGCATTTGGGAGCAGTTTTTATTTACTTTAATCCAAACAATACGAGGAAAATAAAAACGAGAACGTTATTGGCTTTTCTGTCTAAACGTGCAAACAGACTTCCATCAAAGAGGAAAGTCGAGAGTCGGACGTGCGATCATCTCACAGCAAAGCACAACCACCCTCTATACCATGTGTCAAAATCAAGGCCTGGGGGTAATTATATCCACCCCCACTGATCATTTTATTTTATTGTTATTAATGACCCAATGTTATCTTGCAAAGTTATTAAAGCAAGACTTCTTAGATCTGACAGCAGGTCAAATGTGTCTATCTCTACAAAACTGACTACAAATCCCATCATACAGTGCGTCAGCTGCCTTACTGAATGCCAGTGTTGCCAGAATATGCAATTTCTTATACAATATTTAATTTTGACACGGTATATTTTATGGAGAGCAAATTTTTTTGTGATATTTAGACATTTATTTTTTTATATGAATGACATATAAGTAAACAAATTTGAGTGTTTTTTTTTTCTGTTAACATTTACTTTATTCCTATCTTGTATAATTCTATATTTTTTTTATTTATTTTTGAAAGTTATTTAAGGTTTAAGTTGATTTATTATATTTATTTATGTTAAAAATGTTACATTTTTGATAGAGCCGGGAATACACAAAAATAAATTAACTAATTAATCGCAAACTGGGGGGAAATTAATCGCGATTAATCGCTATAACTTTTTTTTTGTTAAAGTATTTGCCGACCACTGATTGTCTGAAAATAATTACAGTGTAAAATCACACACAAAAATATTCATTTAGAACATTGATTTTTAAAAAGTGCTATTAATCGATAGAAAAAAATCTGATTTATCACACTTTTGTGTTGTGATTGCGTTAATGACTATTAATGTGTTAATTCTGCTTTATTAATCGCATGTGTTAACGCGTTAATGTTCAAAGCCTTGTTTTTAAAGTGTAAAAGTTTTAATAATTTTTTTTTTTTTTTATGCGTTTAATAAATGTTTTCCCGTTCGGCCCACAACCCAAAGTGCGTTTTGTATTTTGGCGCCCCGTGCGATTGAGTTTGACACCCCCGCTCCATACTGTGTGTGCTCATTTAAACCCTGTGCAGTTGAAGCCCAGAGGGAACAACATTAAACACTTGCTTTACAACGAATTTCACATTATTACAGTTGTTTTAGTTCATCTCAAAAACCAAATTATTCTTATGTCCTTTGGCAATACTTTCCTATTTATACTAGTGGGGGGAAAAGGAATAAGATTGTTCTCCGTTTTCCACCCCAACCCCACTTTAGTGAGTAAAAAAAAAACCCTCTGGAGTTTTGAAAACCAGTTCTCTAATTGCCCACACTCCCTCAGCCTCTTTCTCATGTCAACACCTCAGCGTCTCCCCATGCTCTGTCTTTCTGTCACCCCAACTCCCCTGAAAGAGGATCAAGAGAGGGCCCTTCCAATTTCTCTGCCGCTCTAATAGGCACTTTCCTGTGTTACATGATCACTGGGTGTCAAGATTAAAGAATGGCTACTGCTACCCTGGCCAGACATAGATGAGAGACAGAGAAAATAGCACTCCATAATTACTGATAAATCGAGCCGTCTCCTCTTCCACTGCCTCCCTATCCACCTGGCCCTGGTGTCATGTGAGGGGCTGAGCAAGTTAAACTGAGGAAAAAAGTTGACCACGCCAGCCACTTTTTTTTTTTTTTTTTTCCTCATACTGCTGATATTGCAGTTAAGTTCTGGCAATTCAGGGCCAATCGTGTGACTTAGAGCTTTTATTCACCCTCCATTCGTCTCTCCTTTGAAGCGGGACGTGCTGTACTCCACTCACACAGGGCTGCTGCAGCCAGAACACAATGGCACACACTGCTGCAGAACTACCGCGTGCAGAAATCTCAAGCAAACACAGCTAAGCCGCCATGCAGAACTTTTTTTTTCTTCCTGCGCCTTTAATCTCTGACAGGGTTATAACCTGTCTTAGCAAGCAAAAGCAAGCATCCCTCACCACCGCGCGCTAATGTAAGAGACTCGTGACTGGGAAAACGAATGTGCACCTTTGTCGGTCTCTTCCATCCGGCAGGTAAACGGGATGGGCTGTAAACCACGGCTGTCGTTTATTAATAATTCCAGCGGCCTGGGTAGAAACCGACACGATGTGGATTTAGTCCAGCGGGGCGTGAAAGACGCCTCAGCAGCAGGGGTGGTTTGTTCTAACCCCTTGTTGGAAGAGGAGCAATTTAAATATTTATTTATTCAGAGGTGAAACTGGGTGTTACAATCAGCCTACTGGGGGTAGATGATGCCGTGTTGTTCTTTATAAGTGGATTTTGACCAGCCTGACTCAAGAGTAACACAAAAGTTTTCATTTACTTTTAATAACTCCGTGTTTGCCAATGCTTTATTATAAAAAACTTGTATTTAAAGGTCTACTCTGTTAAGATAAATAAGTGGCAAGTTCTGGGGTGAAAACTTTGCAACTGAACTATTTTATGTTCCAACTTCAAAACTAGGAGTCAGTTTACATACAATTACTACAGCTCAGCCTAAATATTGTGGTGCTAAACGTCATTTATTTTATATATCCTTATTTCATTTTATTTATTAACATTATTATTATTTTTGTTTATCTATTTATTTATTTGTTTTATCTGTATTTATTTAATTTTATTGCATTTTATTTTAATTTATTTAAATATTTTCATGTATTTATTTAATTCATTTTATTTTTACTTTTTTAATTAATTAGTTAATTTTATTTTTGTTTATCTATGTATGTGTTGTATATTTATTTATACTTTAATTATTTATTTCATTTTGATTAATTATTTATTTTAATTAATTTAATCATGAATTTAATTAGTTGTATTTATTTATTTTTAATCTAGTTAATTTTATTTTGTTTATCTATTAGTTTTATTTATATTCATCCATTTATTTTATTCATTTTAATTAGTTTTATTCCATTTTAATGTATGTATTCATATTCATTTATTTAATTATGTATTTTATTCATTTTTATTTTAGTTAATCAAATATTGTATTTTTGTTTATCTAGTTATTTTGTTATTATTTATCTATTTTTCATTTTTTTGTTTTGAAATTTTTATTTATTTAAATTGCCTGAAAGTAACTAAGCTGTTTAAAAAAAGTCATTGTGATTAAGATGCTAAAATTCCTGAAAATATGTGTCATACTTTGTCACTTGGTTTCCTTTCCAATGATTAGATCTATGCCGACTTGTGTCCTTAGAAAGCAGAGAGAAATTCTACATTTTAAAAAGGCAAGATAAAAGTAGGAGCAGGGTCCCCTCACGTTTCAAAGGTGTTTCCTTCTCTGGAATGGACTCCGACCAATTGCTATTATTTTTAAGCTACATTGTAAAAAAAAAAGTGAGACAGTGGAACAATTAACAAAAAGCTCTGTAATATTTACAAATAAAAATATTTGTTTTTATGTAATTAATTTTTTTTAAGTTGAGTAAGCCCGCACCCCAAAAATTGTATTTTATGCCAAAACTAATAATTTGAAATGTAACCAATAAAAGAAGTTTTGCTAATTGATCCAATATTTCACTTCTTAGTGTGGGCTCATAAACAGGAGTAGCCACATCTTAAGGTGAGTGCAGGTGTGTCTCGCTGTTCCCTTGAGACTTATTCGACCACCTCAAGGGATGTCTTGAAAATGGAAGGTACCATTGTCATGATGGTGAATTGTAAAGTATCTGTAAGGGGGAATGCAAGTTGCACACACTTGTGATGTATGGGTCACCTACCTACCCTTATAAATGTTCACTACCACTCGTCGCCTGCAGCATGCCCATAGGAAAAAAAATGTACAGTAACATTTTTGGTCTACCGGTTTACCAAGCGCTCTACAACCTTACTGTTTCATATCCACCTATAGGGCTGCTATGACTAAGGCTTTAGTTGTTGGCTGTCTATGTACACATTTGGAAATCAAGACACAGTTATATCTATAGTTGGCAGTGAATGGCCCTTAAAGAGAAAATATCTTCTGAAGTGGCAGTTCTACGGTGGAGAAAGTCTTGTTTGGTTAATCTGCTCTGACTGCTGGCTTCAACTGTAGTTTGAAACGACAGAACGACAACAGTAACATGAAGAATCACTTGTTCCGACTCAACCATAGAGAAAACTATTCCTGACGCCACACGGCAAACCTCAAGGCAGATGGACATGAGCTGCAGAGGGTCTTACACCAGCTGCAACTTTTGTCCGCCAAAGGCAATAAAACTAAGGCTACAATTAGCAAAAACTCCTCAGACTTGACAATTTAGGATGGTGCTAGGACAGAAGATTGATGAGTCTCAATCTCCACAGAGCTTCACATACACGGTCCTGACGACCAACCATCCAGCATGTTTTCCGTTTCCCTGCTCAAACGGGCACCTGCTCTAATGACTGTCATTATCAGGCTTCTGCAGAGCCTAATGACGAGCTGAATCAGGTGTGTTGAAGCAGAATAACGGAGAGAACGTGCAAGAAGGAGGCTTCTGAGGGCCAAAGTTTGGAAGCCTGGTAGGCAACAAGAACTTTTACTACAGCATCAATGACCTTTCTCATTTATAAACCACGTCTGCTTGTGCTAACACATAATCGCTGACGATTTTGGAAACTTACACTCATAAGTAACTGAAGACACGCATCACCTCGACTGCTGTATTTTTCTCTTTTTGACAGTTGGTGCTAAGACGCAACAGTCAACATACTGTTTGCATGGTGCACTTTAAGACAAAGTCCAAATCTATGCATCTGTTTCTGGCACTGCAATCACTGGTCTTTTTAGAAAAGGAGAAATAAGACTATGGTCACATACACCAAAGTGACACTATGCTGTGATCTCAATGAAAATCTTTTAGAAAATCCAGCAGCTGGCCAGGTGGCAGCAGAGGTTTTAAGAAAAAGCTACAATTTCAGGGCAACTGAGTGATTTTTCTCTGAAAGTTGACATAGGTCAGTGGTTGAGGTCATGTGGTGGCAGTTCAGTGATAGCCAGGGATGAGGCTATTACCAATATCGAGCTGCTACAGGGTGGTGGCAACTGAATCGCCAGCTGGCAGCAGCTTTGACTGAACGATGAACGGTAGCCATCAATACCACGTGCCACCGGCCGCTAGCTGGTCTATAAAAAGTGGGCCATTCTGCACGCCTTATGGCCATCATCTACATTTATGACCTTGTCAACAATTAAAACAAAAAAGAAAAAATCAGGCGGTGGCCTGACACCTTGAAGATTTTGCTGATGTTGTGACTATAGCATAGTTGGGACCAACAAGCTACTACAGAGATGAGAATTTGGCAGTCTAAAGATTCAAATAAAAAATGACAAAAAGGCTATATACCCGCAGTAAAAATGTCATAAATAAACTTTTACGCCAAAAGCTGTGTGTATTCCTTGATATTTGTCTTGCAAAGTTGGACAATTTCATTATTGAGTGAAACAGGACTTACTTTATTCTATAAAAATGTTCCTAGTGGTTACTTTATCAGTTTATGTACTTTCAACATGCTCATCAACTTATTATTTAGGACAATATATATATATATATATATATATATATATATATATATATATATATATTTAATTGAGTTATAATAAAGAGGGGAAAGGATTAGCTTGAGTTAAAAGAAGAACTTTTGCCACAGATGGTTAATGTATTTCTCTTTGTACTGGTTGTAAACATAATTTGTGCATATTAATAATCTGTGTGTAAATTTGGTCATTTTTGTTTAATATTCCCACTGCTTAAAACCCAAACATGTATTAAAACGTTTAGACCACCTTTTTTTCTTTTCTAACCTAAACCTTTTGACGATTGTTTACATTCTTTGAAAATGTACAATAGTCCAACTACAAACGCAAAATGTAAAAGATATTTCCCTTAACACAAAAGTTCCCATAGGGGACGAGCGTTCTAAAGCAATATGTAAAGGGTATTTTTATATTTTATTTATTAGCACATTCTTTATTCCTCATCCCTAGGCGAATCTAGTTTATATTCAGCAATGCCCTGAACAATATTACAGCCTTCAAGGCTGAATTTGCTTTTCAAAAGTAGTCATGAAATTCCAACAATAGCGGTTAATCCAAAGCAGCCGAAAGAACAGCTCATTAGAAGTGTGGCTTTTTTTATTATTATTATTTCTTCATAAGTTTCAAACAATGATGGATTGATAAGTAGACCCCAGGCTGGCCAAGAACAACAGTTAAAAATATGAGATTTGAGGGTACACATCAAAAAAAGCCCTAAAGGCAACGACGAATGATCCAAAGTTTGCATAAATTACAGCCGGTCGATCAATGTTTCTTATGGAACATGTGACAGGACGTGGAGCTTAAGCACCCGGACTCACGTGCTAGGCATGCAAATGAGCGACGAGGTTCACCCACCGGGACAAGCAGGATTGACATAAGTGAACATGAGGGGTCTATGTTTAGAATTTTAATTATCCATACGTGTCTGCTGTTGTGGCAGATTTTAAAGCCTGAGCCATTTAAAAGATGCTCAGTGTGCAGGCAAGGTCAAGCACATAAAAAAAAGAAAAAAAAAAAACAGAAAGAAAAAAAATCTTTAGCTGGGTACTTCTGTGAAAATGCTGTGTCAGGTCACTCGATGTTCTACTTTCGGAGTCAGATGCGCATCGGTTTTTAGCGGCGGCTCCATGGTTGAGGTGCAAGATTGAAGTGGTAATCGGCTTTATCTGTTCTAAATGATGCTCATTTCCACTCACAAGTTTAAGAGAGAAGAAATCCCACTTTTTTTTTTTTTTTTTTTTTTAAGTAATAAAAGTCCCCCTCGAATCATATTTTCATATGTTGTAAAATTGTTTCTAGTGGTCTTTTTTTACATATGATGACTTGTCATTTTCTGGGACAAAGTTTGTGCATCAGAAAATTACTTTTACATTGTGGTGCAGAAGTAAGCTTATGCTGATATCCCATCATCCCTTTGTCTACAGTCTCTCCCGCTGGTTTACAGCCCCTTATAAAACCCAAGCTAGCATTAGCAGTGCAACAAAAAAGGCTAGCAATGTTGGAGCTTTCCAGGCGTACAGTTTTAAATCAGATGAGGAAAATGAAGAAGTTAATGGATCTATTTGTCTACCGGATCCATCAGAATGAAGTGGAGCAGTAATACTTTTGTCTAGTACCTGCCCATTTCTGTTTCTATGTTTTTTGTTTTATTATCTGCTCCTGATTCACCCCAATTTCCCCAGTTTGTTGGAATTACGTTGATCGTGCTACATACAGTATGTTAAAGATTTAGTGTTTAAGCATCAAATCTGTTGTTAGAGCGTATTTTGTTCAATCCTTCACCTCTGGATTTCGCTTGTAAAAATAAATAAATTCAATTGGCTTCATCCTGTGGCAGCACCTAATAATCACAGGGTCTGTGAGCGTACTCATTTAACAGTTAGGTTACAAATCACTGCTAACAAAGCCCCACATGCTAATGCAATCACATCTGAAAGAAGATAGGATGAGGACGACAACAGCAGTCACACTAAAGACGATTTTCCTACAAATATTTTTGATTTATTTTATTTGACTCTCTTGTTTCAACCTGGCACTTGCTGCCCTCTAGATTACTGCAGCTGCTGCTGCCCTGAGCTAGAATATAGGTCAGTTGTGGTCAGAGCTACCAGCATCAGGAAAACAACACGCTGACTAACTAGCATCCCAGCGGTCATGGGTCATCTGACTTGACTTTTCTGCATTTTGTTTTGATTTTATGTTACTGTAGGGTGGTAATTTCTTTCTAAATGAGGGCTCACTGTACATTCAGAATCTAACCCACATATTATGAATCCCCAATCATATAAAAACATTTTTTTTCCTTTTTAAAGTATAATTAGAGGGTACCTAAGACATACCAGTAGGGAGTGCTTTACACTCCTTAGTTTGTGCAAGCAAGATGGGAAAAGATTAAAAGCCTTCTCTGCAAGAGACATAATTAAAATTTCTCAGGCCGATTGGTTTCCTATGATTGTGCCTCCTCTTTTTTTTTTTTTTGTACACAGTAAATCGACTCATTGAAAACATGAAATTGATTTTTTTTCATTGTTTTTAGACCATAACAAGTGGCAACAAGGACTGAAACAAAAAAAAATAACGTAAAAAAGTCAAACCAATGTAAAACAGGCAGCTAATTTTGTCCCAATTATTCTTTAAATCAATTATTTAATAGAGTGCTTTCATCTACATTAAAACGAGTCATAAAAAGTTCAATCCCTCTGCTTTTTAAGCTGCCCATAATATCAAAAGATTCTTGCACTGATATCCCCAATGTGGACACTTGCTAAGAAAGCTCATTTAAATTTCTAAATTACATTTTAAAAACTTTTTTTATAGTAACTAAGCATTCTCAAGCTTATGTAATTGTTTTTTCCCTTTTAAAGACCCACTCAGATCATATTAGGACGGAGCAACCCCGTACCCTCTTCCTCTCACCATTGCTGAGAGTTCAGAGCAGGGAGCTTGTGGCCTGCTACGTCACAAATAAGCTTCTTTCAAATGTCTTCTTTTTTTTGTCTGCTCCAGATTTATAACAATTTGAATAAATAAATACTCATAAATGACAATATAGGTGTAATTTTCCTAATATATGCCGTCCATCACATCAGAAAAAAATCCCATAAGAACATTAAAAAACACAAGTTTTATCAGAGTGGGTCTTTAGGAGTTTTCCTGTATTTCAATTTTTGATTCATATATATATTACCATTTATCACATCTGGATTCAGAGATTCACTTATAGAGAGTTTCACTTATAAACATATCTGGATTTAGCTCCACTAAATCTTTCCATTTCACTCTAAAAGAGGTTTTAGGACACGCTGACGCTGATAACATTTGCTATATATATTAAAATTACCCTAAAGTTCAATACTATGGAACCACCACCGTCCACACATTTTTCAAGGAGAAAAAATGTGGCCAAATTTACATGAAAAAAAAAAAAAAGTAGTGAAACTAGTTTGTCGTTGAAACATTGGCCGAAGGATATTTCTCCTGCACAAAGCAGCACAATTTCCCACAGAATATCTCCTAAACCATTTCCAGACTGCATATATATGATTATATGCTGCGGGGAACATGGGAGGCAACAGTGAAGCAAATGAAGTTAAAAGCTGCGAGTGTAATTGTCGACCAGTGCAGACCTCTGCAGATCACAACATCAGTCTGATTCAGGAAAATGAGGCAAAAAAATATCCAGCTTCTGCTGCCGTCCCCTCAGCAGCAGAGACCAAGCCAGTGTCAGGTGAGATAGAGAGTAAGTTACTTCTGTGTTGTGAGTTATGATATAATGCCGACTAAATGAGTTTCTCAGTGGTGCTGAGTGATGGAGACTGATTTTAGCATCACGTTTTTATCCTGTGGCTTCAATTTGGTTTCAACTGACTGGTTATTAATGACTGATTTGCATTAACCAAGATAGAACATTTTATATATGGGGGGGCAGAAAACTTTGGAAGGGTGGTAAAACGCCAGAGGGAAAGATAGTTACAAATTAATAGATCAAAAATGCTTCTTTCTAACAGTTTATTACAATTATTGTTCTTATTTCTTAAAAAAAATTGCTTTTGTTATTTTTGCAATGCTTAACCCTTTAACACTAGAAATCCAGTGTTTATGTTCTTTGATTTATTTTAAGTTTTTTAATCGTTAACATGATCAGCTGCTTTTCTCCTTCAGAATCTGCTGGAACTACGTTGATCATGTTAATGGTTGAAACGTTACAGTCTGCTAAAGATTTTGTGTTTAAGCGTCACCTGCAATGCCTCAGGTGTTAAAGGGTTAAAGAGGCTTGTACTAATGATTTATTAATATTTGTCAATAATGATTAGGGCTGTCAAATTATCACATTAATTGTGATTAATTACATATATCTTAGCGCATCTTATTTGTATTTAATCACATTAATCTCTTGCTTTCATGTTCGTTCGTGTCTGATAATGCACACCTTAAAGCGCATTATCCCACTCATACCAAGATCACGTATGAAAAAAATAAAATACTAAATCAATTGTTAGAACTTCAGTCCCGTCCTATTTTTAAGTTTAAATCATTGTTTTTACAAAAAGCGGACTATTTAAATTACGATGTGTTGTCATGGTAACAGCTACGGTGCGAGCAAGTTAAATGAATATACCTCAAAATGAGGCTTTTTACTGCAATTATTGGGTTAAAAATATTTGTAATTAAAACTGATTACCATATTTTCCAGAGTATAAGACACAAGAGCAAAAAATAAAAACCATATATAAGTCACTCTGGAGTATATTTTGCTCTTTAGAAGAAAAGTGTGACATTTCTGAATAAATCCACCAAGCCCAGAAAAAATATAAAAATACTAATTTTGATCTGTAAGAGAAAAATACAGTATTAAAGTTTAGGAGGAAAACAATCAGATTCTCTTCCATATTTGTTTTGGACGACTCTTCTTCTTCCACTGTCATTAGCAAATACTTGTGTTCAGATAGAGGTTTTTAGAGGAAACAACCGCTAAAAGACAACCAGTGTTTACTGGGAAAATAACAAATATATGACTCTTTCGATGCCTTTAAAAAAAAAAAGAAAATTACTAAGTTTAAGTGGCACCCATGGATAAACTATGACAAAAAAACCTGCAACTTATACTCCGGAAAATACAGTACTTAGAGGTCACGATTAATTATTTGCGCAAAAACATATTAAATACATCTAATTAATATACTTATTTTGACTCAAAAATTGGGTGTGGAATTGTGGAGCAAATGTTTTTGCCAAGGGGGCACAGCTCCGCCCCCAGGACCTCCTATTTTTCTGCAAAAAGGTGCAAATAGTCAAAAGTAGAAAGATTTGTCTTCTATTTCCTTTTCGTAATTCATTATTTAAAAAATAATAATTTCAGGAAAAAACAAGATTCTGCCGTTTATGTTTGTGCATTAAGGTAAACAGATTTATTGTAATAAATGACAAAAATATAGATTTTGTTTTAACAATGCATGACATTCTGCAACATCTGCAGTCACATGACAAGTAACAACAAATTTGAATGGTAGAAGTCCAAGATGAGCATTAAAGTTTGGGGAAAAAAAGCTTCATATTTACATGTTAAATACACTTTTAATGTGGAGTTATTTCTTTATCTAGTCAAAAAATATATACATGATCAAATGTGCAGATTTAAGTCTCTTGTTGTGAGTAAAAAAACATGCGGATGGGAAAAACCAGAGATAGGCTGCACTGTTTGGTCAGGGAGGACGGTGAGTTTAATTCATATAATATCTGTAAAAGTATCAGCAATGTTGGGATCTTAATCCTGTTAGGGTGCAGAATTTCATCTTTCACAAAGTAAAAGTTGCTTCAAAAATAATATTAGTCAACTTTTAGGTTTTTTTTAGGGAGATATTGAGGATTTGAAAGAAGATAAATTGCAATAAAAATCCAAATAATTTTAAAATGACTCATTACCTTTGACATGAATGATTTTATGGCAAGCAAGAATGTAATAAATCACTTTCCAGGCTTTCTGAGTGCGAGCCACAAGCGGGGAATTGTTTTCGAACATCCCACTCTACAAGCATTTTTTGACCTGTGCGGTCGTACTCGAGTGGCAGCAGCAGCACACGGGTCAGCCGGGCTCAAACAGAGGTCAACTGAATCAGCCGCCCCTCCAAAATACTGCCAGCTTGCCAGTCTTGGTGAGATTTTGTCATGTGTCGTTATGTGACCTCCCCTCTTTGTTTGCTGCTAATAAAAACAGATTTCTTTCCGTACCTCTCGGGAGGGAGCCGTCTGCCCGCTGCAGCTGCAGCCAGCACTCGCATAAAATCCCCAAAAAAAGGAAAACAATGGCGTGCCAGCACGAGAATACAAAGACGTACAGAGAGGCAGACAGGGAGTTCTGCCAGTACAAGACTAGCACTGTTCTCAGTACACCACAAAGTTTGATAATACCATCCTTATTTGTGCCCAAGGGTGATGTGACTGTGTACAGGCTGAATGCATGAATTTTGACATATTTTCCAGACAATGCTTTTTCATACTCCTCTAAGCCACAGCTCCATTGTCTGGAGGCAATTCATATGTAAGTTTTCCTGCCAAAGACTGTGAAAGGACCTCTGCTGCACATCCTTTCAGTAGTTGGAAGCGTGATCAACACTGGGTCATCTAAAGCCATGACACAAATATAGCCTTAAGCTACTGCTGGCATTTTCATTTTGGAATTTAGAATGCTTTTCCTTTTTGGAAATGATTACATGTTGCCAGCATTTCTGCACTGAAAAGGCCACCAGATTGAATGAAGTCTTTGGGATGAGGCGGGTTTTTTCTTCTGTAATTTCCGCCGCCGGTGCAATTTTAGATGTAAAGAGGGGAGCAGGACAAGCTGTAAATGTTTGAAACAAAAAAGGAGCTTTTTCTTTAAAAAAAAAATAGTCAATGGAAGTTATTTTTAAGCTTGAATGTAGGAACTTTTGAACCTTTAAGCATAAAAAAGTCAAACATTTGATGGATTTGTGTGGACCTTCAACTATAAACTCAAAGGAACCACTTTATTCTCAGAGTAATGTTAAATAAATTACACTTGGATGTTAAACCGGTGCAAAAAGAAAAAAAAAAGTTGCTGAGGCTTGTGATACAATTACAGAGGAGTGATTCGAACTGAAGCTGCTCCTCTAATTTCCTCGTTGGTGCCAGTATCACAGTTATCTTGCCCACAGCCACATAATGACACCTGGTGTAAAAGAGCATGAGCTCCCCTCGCTGTAAGTCAGTGGAACAGCAATTGGCAACTTGAGAGAATGGCAACTTTGCCTCACTGGTGACACATGCACGCGCACATGCATGCAACTAACCCCCTCCATCACTATATGAGAGCCTGACACAGGACGGCTCGGCCAAAGCACTAAGTCAGGACCCAATAAGAATATTCATAACAAAATTCTGCAAATATTAGCCAATCGGAGGACTCACTTGGATGCATTTTCAGGATGAAGAAGTGATGGTCATAAATATTAGAGACTATCCAGCTGCGGAAAGCGACTGCAGGGCAGCAAATAATGCTCAGATGGGTCGCCTTTGTAATTCAGTTTTAGTTCCATCCCCTCCTCATCCATCCTCCTTCTGCAGCATCACCTCGGCGAGATGCTGCCCTACAGCACGCAGAGTCTCAATCATCAAAACTCATTTGCATCTCTTTTTAGAGGGGGGAGGAGGAGAGGGGGGTGTTGATGAAGGGTTCATTTGACTGCAAGTCTCATCTGAAAAAGCCCGACTGCGCCTCGTCGACATCCAGTCAGCCCGGGAGGAGCTTGACTGGACTTGTGCGGCGATTATTTCAAAATGTAGGATGGATGGAGGAAATAAAAGATATCTATCCTGGAAAGGACACCACAGTAACGTGCTGACCACGCAACATCGCTATAACTGTGCCACAATAATAGTAGAACAATCAAGAAAAAAAAAGCCCCAAACATGCGTAATCCCGTCCGATCGCGCCCGGTCCAAGTCGGTCCAAGCGCGCACTTACCTGAAACTGACTCTCTCCTCTTTGCTGTATTTGTGCTCCGAGATGTGTTAGTTCTCTGGCCAACAACTTCTGCTGGAGCGTACGTATCCAGTGCTCATGCTGGTGGCTCAGGCGGTAATGTTGGATTGCGGATGGTTTGGCAATCCTTCTCATGCTCAAGAGAAAAAAATCCTGCGTTTCTGCGCGGTGTCGGGCATTGGCGCGAAGAGGAATAAAGTGATGAAGTCCGTTTGGAGGGCAAGGAGAAGAGGGAGCAGTGGAAGGGAGATTTATGTTTCAAACTGTTCTCTCCTCTTTTTTTTCTTCTTTCCTTTTTTTTAAATCTCAGTGTAAGAGCTGTTTGCGGGTGGAGAGGTGCGGGGTGGATATCTAGGAAGGGAGGCTGGGATGCACGCAGACTGAGGGCGAGAAAGGGGAGGTACAAAGAATACAGTATCGCATTGTAGAGGACGGTCATGTCAGACAGTAAAGGGTGGGTCTTGAGACTGAATCGGGGGGAGAGCAGTGGCACCTCCTGCTAATGTGTCCTGATAAGAAGTCAAGACTTTAAGATTTCCGTCTCTTCTGAAAAAAATAAATGTTTAATTGTATTGTTATCTTGAGTCATCTTAACTGTTCTATAAAAGCCTTTAGGTTTTTTTTTAAGTAGCTTTGAGCATGTAAGTTCAAAAGCAAATATTCAAAAGAATGAAATTCAAGAAACATAAGTTTTTTACATTTTATTTATGCATCAAAAATGTTTCTTTTTTAAAAAAATAATTGAAACTTTAGCATGCACGATGAAAGGTCTAATTGTTTTTCAAGTCTCTGTCCATGGTCCTGAAACAGTCTCCAGTTGGCTACCGACCAAGGATCGCTGTCCAGGGTGCTGAACGCTATTTATTTATTTGACTCTATTCTACATGTCTTATACCATAACTATTATACACTGTTGTTGTTTACCTTTTGGCCCATCACCTATAACTGATTCACCAAAACATTCTCACTCACAAGTCGTCACATGTTGACGTTTGGTTAAGGACTCCTTTTTCACGTTTTGGGTTTCCCCAAATCGTCATTATCTGACGTACGTCCCATTAAATCACAGGTCCCCAACCTTCAAGCCGCGAACTAGAACACCAGAGCAGATGTGGTACTGGACCAGAACCAGTACCACGTTAAGGTCAGGTACGTGGATGCAGTCCGAGGCCCATTGCACATACAGCACCGCATCCTGTACTGCGTCCCAAAGACCCCTTGTTTTACGTAAAAAAAACTATGAGTTGGCTAACATTGCTAGTGCAACAAAAATGGTGAGCAATATTGGAGCTTTGTCCCCTCTGACATCGGGAATACTGACTCTCTTACACACTTAACCATTTATTTCAGATTGATTATTGTCAGTCCCCCCTACGGACTCCTACAGGTTCCTGG
>NC_050523.1:10880720-10881057 GCF_002922805.2 Oryzias melastigma | reverse complement strand
GCACATCCAGCACCGCATCCTGTACAGCGCCCCAAAGACCCCTTGTTTTACGTAAAAAAACTATGAGTTGGCTAACATTGCTAGTGCAACAAAAATGGTGAGCAATATTGGAGCTTTGTCCCCTCTGACATCGGGAATACTCACTCTCTTACACACTTAACCATTTATTTCAGATTGATTATTGTTCATAAATCATGGTTAGTGAATTTTAAATGTCAGTAATTGTTTTTAGTTACATGTTTTTTTCTCTGTTTTTCGGTTATAAGGCGACCCTGGGTGCCTTGAATAAGACATTTTTTTTATTATTATTAATATTCCAGACATTTTGAACTAAATG
>NC_050523.1:10860052-10880688 GCF_002922805.2 Oryzias melastigma | reverse complement strand
ATATATATATATATATATATATATATATATATATATATATATATGTATATAGTAATAAAATCAGACAAGTAAACCAAAAAAACTCCTAGCACCACACACGTCGAAGGACTCTGAGCACCAAATTGATTTTGGTGTGCATAGACATCCATAGAAAAATGGCACAAGAGCATGCTGAATAACCAAAAACACAATTTTCATAGGAGTTAGTGTTTAAATACCACAATTCAATTCAAACTCTGATTTTTCGGTCATTGTTTTTCTTTCCGTTTAATATGATTTGTGTGTCATAAAACGGCAACAAAAAAAGTAACACTTCAGAAAATCTGTTTTTTAACCCTTAAAAACCCATGGTGAGATAAGTGTAAAATAAAATAAATAATAAAAAAAATCTGAAATGACTTCTGTGGGCCATTTGGTGGTACTTTATTTCCCTTTAAGGAAAAAGGGTTCCTATTGTTTAACAACAAAGAAAAAACTTTTAGTTGTCTTATAATAACCGTGATGTAATGTGATAGAATAATAAATATTTCTTAAGATTATTACAATAAATGTATTTAACACATTAAACATGAACATACTGGTACGCAGTAGGGTTACGATTCACTTTCCCATAGAAAATATCATGGGATTTCACAAGGATTTTTTTTACTCTTTACAAAACTAGACAAAATGATGGTATGACAAACCAAATCTCCCCTCATCTCCTCTGTCTGATAACCCACTTAGTCTTTTTTTGAGTCAGTGTTTACCAGCTCTTTTCAGCAAGCATATTTGCAATGACTCAACACATTTAAACAATGAATGATGAGCAGCTACGTCGACCACGTAAGTTAAAAAATAAAAAATAAAAATGCAGGCATGGTCAGTGGGGTGACATTTATTTGATTATACCCATCAATGCAGCTGCTGTTTGTGGTGCAGTCCTTCCTATCAAACTTGTTTCAACAGATATAACAAACAGACTGTTAAACCATTTATTGGCACAACAAAGCAGTAAACGACAAATTTGTTTACTCCTTTTTCCACTCCACTCATACACCAGTTTTTATCTGCATTCTTTGTGCAGCCCTCGTGACTTTTTGTTCCTGCAGCCGCAAGAGAGTCGGCCTGCAAGACGTGGGTGTAGCTGGACACCTTGACTGATCTACGACCTCCCACATTTACCAAAAATTGGCAATTTTAGTAGAATAATGGAAGGTTAAAGAATTGTTTAATATATTTTATCATCACAAAGCTCAGGCATGTAAAAATGCTTCTCAATTGATTTTTGGTCTCACTGCACGCGGTCCAGGCAGTTTTGCAACTCACTAGCTCTCAAATGGTCCACTTGCAGTCAAGTGCTGGAAGCATCCAGCGAAAGGCGAAAGAACCTGACAGTGGCAGCCCCTGCACAGAGCTCAGGGAATCTAAATGGATAAATGGTGCCATTACAGAGCCATTTGCCTGGAGATGTGATTCGTGACAAGTTTCCTTTGCAGTTGTGGCCATAAAATACTGCAAGGTTCACGGAAGTTGTTGCTTTTCATCATTCTCTTTGTTGCAGCTTTTCATTTCAAACTGCACTTCTGATCCTCAGATTTACTGACAAATGAGGTGGCTTAATTAAAAAAAACAATATTCAAAAAAAAACAAAAAAGATTCACTGCTTTGGTGGGATTTTCTTTTCTGGAGAAAAATATTGGCAAAACAAAACTAACAAGGTACTCGTAGTAAAAAAAAAAAAAAAGACTATTTTCCAGGAAATACTTCAGAAAACTCTTAAAAAATTGAAAAACACAGGGAAAAATAACTCCTTTGTCTACTAGCTTACATAACAAAACAACAATGATTTTTATTTTGTGAGCAAAATCAATGTAGTGATATGTAAATAAAACGCTGTCTGGGAATTTCAAACTCATCACTTTCCAAGCACAAAAGAAACAAACTTGTTTTATCTACTTTTAAAGGCACACTAGGAACCAGAACAGAACAATTCATGCCTTTCTCAGTGATTGGATTTTCACTAAAATAAGGCAAATGTCAGTCTAATGCATTAGCCGATGGATTTTTCAGTGAAGCTCGCTGAAAGTGTCTGGATCTATGCTGTCTCTCTTTAGAAAAAAATGAAAAAAGCTGCATCATATACAATAAAAGAAATGGTTCTTAGTGTAGATTTGTAGATACAGCTCATTCCCCTTTGTTATTGAGGTTACTGCAAAAAAAATAAAAACTCCTCATGGAGCAAGCCAAAGTGATTCCCCGATTGTTGCAAAAGTCCATCGTGCATTGTTTAATGTTTGTGCAATGCTGGGTTTTGGCAAGACTATGGTGATACGGTACATTCAAGATCAACTTTATTTATCCCCGCAGGGAAATTCAGTAAAATTCGTTCCTCTTGTCGCAGTTTCTACAGCGTGTCCTGGGTCTTCCCCAGTGGGACATGTCCAGAACACCTCCCCAGGAAGTATCCATTATAGACCCCATAAGATAGCACGAGGGATAGATTTATTTTGGCAGTATATACTCCTCACTAGTATTGCCAAATAAAAATATTGCAATATTTCACTTTTTTGCACTTCCCTAGCAATTACAAGAGTTAAAGGCAGTTTTTGTCCATTTGTTAATGAAGAATCGACCATTAACTATTTACTAGTTTGTTATTATAGAAGTTTTGTGCTAAACAAGATAATTTTTGAAACATTTTCTAAAAACTGAACTAAAAGGGTGCACTAATGCCAAAAAATAGAAAATATTCAATAACTCAATTTAACCTTAGTGTTTGCCGGCGTTAACATCATTAATATGACAAAAATGTGATTAAATTGATAAAATAATAGGTTTAGTACACAAATACAGACATGACTGATGAAATCTCCTTTCATTTTTAGACTTGCATTTGCATTAACAGCAATTGTTGCAGTAAGTATGCAGAATTTTCAATCCCTCTCTTTGTCAAAGGTATTGGTAATTTGTATTAGTATATTATCCGTTATTGTTACACACTGTGTATAAATTAAAATGTTCACCCTGCACAAAATGAGTGAGTGTACAGTAGTTAGCATAAAGACTAATGAATTGATCAGACCCTGCTTATAAATACACTCACACCCAAGTAGAAGAAAAATACATCAGTGGGTATTTCAAATTTCCATGTGTCCACACAATCACTCTTGTTGTAAGTCATGTGTTGAACAAACTCAGGTTAATAAAACTCACTGCGGTTTTTCATTGTACAATGCGCTCTCTGTCACCAGGCTTTTCATCATGTTAATCACATTTTGTTCCTTCATTTTCCTTTACTGGTGTTCTTTTAATGACATCATCTCATCCCCCCCTTTAAACTCACACTGTTACGGCTCCGGTTTTGAGGCCAGGTGAATATAGCCCTAAAGAAAGATGAAAATGCATGTTTTTTAAGGTTCTTTGAGAATCTTTTTGACAAAAAAAGGCCTTTAATATTATGAAAAGCTTTTTCCACAGAGCATCTGATCCTCCGCTTTGATTGCCTGCGCTTCTTTATTGTGGCGGTGACAGAGATCATGTAAGCACACAGGCTTCTTGTACATTCGGCAGAGCACGTGTTCAAAACAAAATGAGGTGTCCTCTTGTTCTGACTCCACATCGCCTTCAGACTAATAAATTCAAGGACCGTTTGCCTCAGGCAGAGCCAGCAGGAGACCAGCTTTGCAGATATATGAGGCTGTTAGTGGTGAATTTGGACTCAAATTGAGTTGAAGTTCAACAAAAAACCCCAACTCTGAAAGGTTTTTTTTTCCTTTTTTCTTTCTCTGCAAACTACATATCATGCTGATTTATGTGAAGTCCTATTCTTTGAAGATGGTATGGCAAACATTACCAGGCGGGGATTATTACCTCCTTGAATAACCTTACAAATACCAGTTTCAATGGAAGACAAAGCACTAATGACTCGAGTGATGGAGATCTTGGTGTCAGAACATATTGGTATTGGGAAATATCCAAGCCAGGGAGACGGGAAATATTGGAATCCCTAAAATAAATGTAAAGGTACAGCTTGTAAAATGATAGGCCAAGCAATTTTGCTGTTCCTTGTATTTCAGTTGTTAATTTGTTCAACTATATATGTTAGAATGTTGATATTCATTTAAAGGATTTCACTTATTTTTCTTATCTATTTTTATACTAATTTTACATCTTAATAGGGTTTAAATAACAACTAAAGTAAACAAAATTCTTTGCTCTGGAGCTTACTGTTAAAAATATGCTATTTTTTAAATTATTAAATATATTCAATATATATTATATACTTCTATAGAAGTGCCTGATTTCATGGTAATGTCTGAAGAGATTTGATGCATACCTGTAGCATTTACAAAGTAAGCACAAAACAAACAAGTATAATTTGGAATTATAATGATTATAATGTATAAACTGTTTTTTTCCTGAAGGTGGTGAAGGGAATTGAATTAACTTCCACTATATGTCAACATATTTCTGTTCTAATTCTATTATTAAATAGAAGTTAAACAAAACTAACATTAGGTTTGGTGATTACATTTTTAAATGTTTTTTAAATTTAAAAATAGGTATACAAAGTGATGATTTACTCTCCTATTTCAAACTGTTTGCATGATAATTAATGTCACTTAAATATACTATTACAATTTTTGTGCATTATTTCTCGAATTAGTAAATAAGTTGTGGTGTTTTCTGGTGGTGTTTACTGATCTCGAAGCATTTTTAAAAGGTACATGGCGCTCTGAAAAAATCTCTTCTTTTATTGCGAGTTGCAACCAAGGTTGGCTGTTCTGAATATGCTAATGCAGCTAACATGTAGCAGTGTTACTAATCTAGGAGTCAGCATAGTCACAGTAATGTTTGTTTTAGTGGCGTCAGTCAGTTTTAGTATGTGTGACAATGTTGGAAATGACAGGTATTGTTAATTTGCTTATGCAGCTAACCGGTAGCGGTTTTGGACTGTTAGTTTGACATGTTATTAAAGTAGGAGCTAGCCTAGTAAAATTTATGTTTGTTATAGTGGTATTAGTTTTATCTTTTTACATGTTACATTATTGGGAGTTACTAACATGCTAACGCAGTTAACCTGCGGTGTTGGACTGTTTGCTTTACATGTAGCTAACGTACAAATTAGCGTTGTCACAGTAATGTTTGTTGTAGTGGTATCAGTCTATGTTTCTACATGTAACAATGTTGAGAGTTACAGGCATTGTGAATATGCTAATGCAGCTAACCTGTAGCGGTGTTTGACTGTGTTTGTTTTACGTGTAGCTAACGTACAAATTAGCATTGTCACAGTAATGTTTGCTATAATAGTATCAGTCTGTTTTTACGTGTTTAAAAAAACTTAGGAGTTACAGGTATTATTATACGCTAACGCAGCTAACAGTTGGAAAGTGATTGTTTGACCTGTTACTAACTTTGGAGTTAGCATAGTCACTGTAACATTTGCTTTATGTGTATCTCTGTTTTTATGTGATACAATGTTGGGAATTAGAGATTGTTAAAATGCTAAAGCAGCTAACCTGTAGCGGTGTAACACAATGTTTATTTTACATGTAACTAAGATAGCAGTTAACATATTCTGTTTGTAGAGCATTATCCGCCTGTGTTTTTAACATGTTAATGTTGGGAGTTGCCGGAATTGTTAACATGCTTACGCGGCTAACATGTAGCGCTGCAAGTTCTAGAATACCCAGTTACTAAAGTCTGATTAACAGTCTTATTTCTGACTCTCTTGTCTTGCTAAATGTACCTTGTAGTTTGGTGCACTTATGTTTGATAATTTACAATTCTTTGATCATGTGCTCTACAATCTGATGCGCTCTATAGCGCATAAAATTTGGTAGATTTTTGCCTTATAATTGTTTAAATAATTCATACCTCAAGGGTTTGTTATTTCCTTTCAGTGACCAAGCAACACACAAACCCAGTTCAGTTTACTTGTACAAAGCAGTATCACCTTGAAGTCTACAAGAAGTGAAAAAATGTAATATTGTTGGTGAATTATTACTTTACGTAAAGCTGCATGAATCTGTCTTCCACAACACCTGGATATAAAGACATACTGTCACAGATAAAAGATAATTTTCTTTATTCCCCAGGAAAAAAAAAAAAAACGTGAAGGCTTAGATAAAACATGTCAACGTTAGGTCAATCCCTGCGCTCTCTAGCATGGGTTCAGTCACCCCTCCTTCCCGTGCTTGTACTGCAGGTGTCCGGATCATCAGTGTCACAGCTGACAACAGTCAATGTCACCATCGTGCGCCAAATCTGCTGTCGACCATGTAGATGTCACACGCGAACATCGTCAGACGGCAGGAGCAGCTCACAACTTTTGAGTGTACATCTCATCAAGCAGTGACATGAAACACTGACGCAGTAACGGAAAAGCTTTGATTAATAACCCTTATGACATGTGACAATTGTTTTGGTTTTGAAGCATGGGCTTATTAACTGGGTCGGTTCCTGTGAACTGGGCTTTTGAACATTTAAAATGTTTTAATCCTTTAGCCACTTTTGGTGTTTTGTTGGATATCAGAATTGTTATTTATATATTTATTTTAAATATTGTCACAGATCTTGAAGGATCTAAAGTCTGTAGTTGCAAGCCTGTCACCTAGAGTCCTACTGATTAAAATGAAATAATACGGTCACTAGGTATAGAATTATCCCAAAATAACTAACTTTAAAATGTATATATTAAAATTGATGCTGTTAACAGTGATTTCTTAAAGATAAAAACTGAGATTTTGCAAAAAAAAGTTTGAGCCAAACTCCACATTCTTGGAGAGTAAACTAAATTCAAATCCTCAGTCTGCATGCTGCATGGGAGACTTGACTGTTGCACAGTTTAATAGTTTGCGTCTTATATTTATATTTTCTGTAGAAATTTCACTAGTTTTTGAACCTTTTTGATTATGCAGTGGTTAATGTTGTTGCTGAAAAAGACCAACTTCCCAGAAAAAATGTGATTTGATGTTTTGCTGATTTTCATTTCCTCTGAATGAAGTTGAAAGTTCCTCTCTGGTGCCCTGTGAGCTGCACATCTGCCCACCTGGATCACAGTCCAGGTTCAGTCAGACATCTGCGGCGCACAGTGGGTTATGCAGTGCGTCCAGCTGGACAAGTGATGATCAAGATTTTGAAATGCTTGCCCTTCCATATGGCACTGTCAGCAAGCAAAGGCAAAAAAGAGAGGACGGCATTTACATAACAGAGGAACTCGCGTTGTTTTCAGTGTGCGGGTGAAGGGGGACAGCCGCGGCGGCATAAAAGTGAAATGCAAATTGCTCCTGTGTGATAATAAGTGGCCGTTATGGCTTTAAATTTTGAAGCAGGACCTTCAGGCAAAACAAAAGCTCCCCGGTACTGCTGCGCTGCCTCGGACTCCAAACGCCGCCCGCTTTCAGCTCCATTAAAGCTGCAACTCTGAGGGAAATTAATGAGACTGTTGCTTGTTATGTTTTATAGAGGAGGAGATGCTCCCACTGTCAGCTGCAGAGTCATAGTTTTTTTCCGGTAATATCATTAATATAGTCTCCTCAACCCTAGCGAGACCCACACATTGAACATTGTTTACCTGTAAACAAAATCATTAATAGAGTGATGTCCCTGAGTTAATAAGCTGGCTAAGAGTAAATATAAAAGCTAGGAAGTAATTGTTTTTTTATCATTAAAACAAAAAAGCTATAACTTTTTAAAGAAAAAAATAAAAACAGTAATTACTGATGTTATAGCAAAATTCGAGAACTTAAGCTGCGTTCACACCAAACACCTGCTCGGGCCTCCTGACCTTGGGACATATAACTTACTTTCATTGGGACAATAATAAAAAAAAAGGTCCTCGAATTTTATTTTTGTTTCTATTTTTTACCTCTCGGATTAATGCAGGACAGTGAGCCTTTAAACTGGGTCACAGGCACACAGAAACACTATTGAAACGGCTGTCATACTCTGTCGTACTCTTCACTCCCAGTCTCTGAAAGATCTCATGAGCCCAGACATGGAGACATGATTACTGATGTTTTTATAGAACTCTTCAAAATAAATAAACCTGATCTCTCAACATCATCCATGTCTTCCATGCAATGTAAATGAGATATACACAGACACCGCTCCATGTAGCGATAAGGCTAAAAACATTTAACAGTAGCTCCGCCCACACGCAGCTAGGGCATCAAGCTTATACAAACACATTTTTGAACAGGTGGCATCAGAGAATTTGACACGTTTGGTGTGACCGCAGCTTTAGACTTGAAACTCTGACTTACATTTCTCACAATAAGTTAGGGATATTGCTCTATGCCCAAGAGCTTCACCTGTTTGGTATGAATTTTAATGAAATACGTGAAAGTTCCCCTTATTGTTAGTCATAATGAATGAGAAGAAACACCACTTTTATTAGTTTTATAGTTATTATTTCAAAAATTAAGACAATACTTAAATAGGCCCAAATAACAAAAACTGACCATGTCATTTTCCACCTTTGTCGCAATGACAGCGACGTCTCATGCTCCTCACTAGACTCATGATGTTGTTCTGAGTCAATACTTTCCACTCTTTTACCCATTTGGGGGTGGGATTCAATCATCCAGTCTCTGTTTCAGTTGGTCCCAGATGGTCTCCTATGGCGTTCAGATCAGAGATCATTGCTGGTAATACCATATGAGCCTCTCTGATTTCCTTTAGTTAAACTGACAATTCTGACACAGTGGAGTTGACCAACATCATCCATAGAAAGTTGTGGGTGTGCTAGTGGACATGGGGTGTGATAATGGGTTCTATGATGTCTCTGAGATAAGAACATGCAATGTCTCGGCTATCTACTATACCCAAATGGATTTTGTGCTCACTGGTGATGCCTATCCAGACTGTTGCACCTCCTCCACCAAAGCAAACCTTGAGAATCGTGTTGACCTCTTGTTCCTTTCGCTTTCTCCAGCAATGCTGACGACTATAATTTCTGTGCAAGGTGACTAGACACTCATCTGTGAACATGACGGTACACCATTGTTGCATTGTCAAAGTCACATGGTCTTGTACCCACTGCAAATGTTCGCGGCGGTGTCTTGGTGTCACCTGCAATGGTCATCTGTACAATTACCGGCATAAACCCCAATAAGGCTTTTTTTGTGATATTGGGCTATATGAATAAAATTGAATCTGGCATTAAATTCAAAGTGGTGGGGTCACTTTTGAAGGTTTAATCTGGAAGCCCTTGTACTTCTCACATATGATAAACGAGCCTGTAGCTGTACGGCCTTTGAGTGCAGAGGTTCTTACTGTTCTTGGTTGTGGTGTGTCACTGGCAGAGCTCCACTCCTGGGACCATAAAACACTCTACTAGTCGTTTTCTGCCTTGATGTAAGTCTGCCAATGGTACTCTGAGACACACCAAGCTCACCTGCAACCTATGACTGCCTACTACAAAACCAAAGGCGCGCTATAGCCAGGTGGCAAAGGTCATCCATTAAACAACCTTGTGTGATCATGGCGGCTTGAATGATGAACTTGGAATGACTTACTGACAAAATCCCCTTTTTATGGAGTGTTGGAATGGATACCACATTGAGACTTGACTTGAACCGTCATCTGATTTTATTATTTAGTTCTAAAAGTAAACTTTTCCGCCATTTTTTGATTGTTTTAATAGAAGAAATGTTCATTTTGATGGAAAAAAAATAACTAAAAAGTCCAAAAAGCCAAAAGAAGAACCATTTACCGGAGTCAACCACTTCATATTTGTGAGCATGTGTCTGTCAAAGTCCAATAATATCTTACATTTTTAGTTAAAAAAAAAGAAGTCTGGGTACGGGGAGCTTCACTGTCAGGTAAAAATATACAGTGTAAATTTGACTCCATTATCCCTTATACTATAACCCCAATAATTGGACCGTATTCAACACCAGCAGGCACAATATCCTCGCAGGTGCTAAATTTATCTGGACTGTAATGATTTCACATCTGCCTCCTTGTTACCCGGTAGTTTGAATCTTTCTCCAGGATGCCCACAAGACTGCTACAGCTGGCGAGATTGACAGCTTACTAATGGCTGATCTCTAAAGCTCGCAGGGCACTGAGATGTTTCTACCCGATGTTAGTACACACTGCTGCGGAGTCCTGTCACATTGTTCCCGGACCTCTGCCTGACAGGGCTATGAAGGAAGAGACAGATGTCCAAATATCCAAGAGGTCCATCAGTCAAGAGGGTTCTCCGTTCACAGGGCCCGGGACAGAGGGTCAAGTGGAGACACAGATGAATGGAGATGGTACCATTTTAGCCTCTTTGCTACTGTAATATAGAAAGAAAAGAAGATGTTTGGGGAAGTTTAGACAGTAATAGGACAGCCAGTCGCGTGCAAATAGACACAACAATGGTAGCGCTTTTGGCATCCTATTGAGGCCACCTCATGCTTTTTTTAAGGGGAAGAGTGTGAAAAGTACTTTGAATGTCTGAAAAAAATTCCAAGAAAAGTAGTTGAATTATTTAAAATAATGGAGAAAAATAAGAAGAGACAATGCCTTGATGATGCAAAAGTGTTGCATCCCATTACAATGTCTTTAACAGCATACCGGCCTCTTGCAATCTGTGGAAACATTGAGGTTAGTTGTCTTGCCCAAAGACATGACGGTCAAGTTATTGAACCTCTGACCTAATGATTAGCAAAAGGCTGCTCAACCCACTGAGCTACAAATTTGCAAATAATGCATATAACAATAAAGCCACTTGGATGAGTGGTGAAATGTTTCAAGGATGCAGATTTTAAGTCCAGATTTGGTGTTTGTGGATGGTTTATTAGTTAATTTTAAGCAATAAAGACAAAAAAATCATAGAAATATCAAACCTATTTAAGAAATAAAAAAGTTTGATAAGAAAATTGACCTTATAGTTGCGCCTTCTATTCTCACACATAATTGCATATGATTGTCAAACAGTTTGAGAAGAAGTGAATTTATATAATATCATCCCAACTGTGTTTTACCTAACTTTTTGTTATTTTTTTACTTAGTTTTAAATTTGAATCCCAGCTGGGACTTTTCTGTTTGGAGTTTTCATGTTCATGCATGAGTTTTCTCTTGACACTCCGGTTTCCTCCAACAGTCCAAAAACATGCCTTATAGGTTAATTAGTGTCTCTAAATCTGCCCTATATGTGCACACAAGTGTGTGGCCCTGGAACAGACAGTCACTGGGTCGTTGGCCTCAGCAGTACCATGACCCCAAACAGGATTTAATGGGTTCTAAAGATCGATGGATGGATTTATAGATTATCAAATTCCAGATAATCTGTCAAGTAACAAAGATGAAGTTCTTATTAATTTTCATCAGAAATTGTCTGAAATTTTGAGAAAGTGTGATGGATTTTTTGTGGAATTTTTAGGTTCCCACATTTAGGTGGTCGATGCTACATTCACAGACCTCAGCAACATGCATTCATGCAGACATTTTCAATGAAAAGTCTGTAACTATGAGTACATGCCCGATCACAATCCCATGCTCATGCATCACTATGCAAGTTTTTAAGTCTGTTTTGGGTTCAACAAACTAAATGTGCAGCCATAGATTATGAATTGAAAGTTAAATCAATTTAACTTTAACCAATCAGGGAGTCAAACTTGGTAGTGATGTACAAGTGAAGTCCCTAAATTCATGGCAGTGCCAGGCATCTGTAAATAATCTGATCACGGAGGACAAATTAATAATTGAATCATATGATACAAAGTGTTTCATTTATTGGAATAGAGCTGTGAAAGTAAAAGCCTGGAGCAAGATTAGCCAGATTTGCACTGATTTGACATTTAAAACCAAGCCTCTTCCAACTGTGAGTATATGCACTCGAATCAGGTAGCGATGCTCCAGTGTGGCCACAGTATGCTAAAAGAGCATTTAAGAACCTGTGTTCTTGAACGTGCATCGCATGTGTAGGTAGAATTAATGTTGATTTACAGAGATGTGTTTGCGGTGCATCTCTTTTGCGTCGCATTGGCGCACAAAAAAAGAAAATGTATTAAGCAATTGGAACATTTATGTTTCCTCCGCCTTATCTTTGTTTTGCATCCATCTATCTGCACTGCAAGGTTTACGCCGGGTTCACACTGGACGCAGAAGCGCTGCGTGTGGTATCCGCTTCACCTCCAATTCACACCAGACACATATTTTTTCGTGACTATCAATGGGCAAGTCTGCTCAGCGGTGGTCATTTAGAGCCTCAACAATTAATTGGACATCGTCTATCTTGACTTGCCGCCAACTGCTCTCTGCTTCTCTCTCATTGACACTCAAAACCATAACCCTCCCCCGTCCCATAGACCGCCCACTACATTGATCTGTGTGTGCCTCAGTGCCTTTGTATGTGTGTCTGTTCGTTTTTGTGTATTTTGCATTGTTTGTGTGTTTACAGTATTTCATGTCTACAGTCTGATTAGATACAAAAATATGATCACATTTGTCAATCACAATATTTTATTGTGAAAAATTGGTTATATTTTGAACATTGACTGGATTTTCTCATGTGTCTTGGAATAACTTCCTTGCAGGATTAACGCGGATCACATGAAAAAATAGACCAGGCGATGAAACGATTGCTGCAAACCGCAAGCTGGCCGCAGAGGATGGTTAACAAGGCCGCCAAATGGAAGTGACTTCAATTCCGCACCACGAATGGAAGCGACCTCCGTTCTACGTCACAAATAAAAGTGGCCTCCGTTCCACACTGCGAATAGAAAAGGCCTCCGTTTCAGAAACAGACTCCTTTCCGCACCACAAATGCATTTGGCCTTCATTCCACGCCGTAAATGGAAGCAATCTCCGTTCCGCACTGCTTTGCAGTGCTTCCGCGTGCGGTGTGAACCTGGCGTCACACAGGATTTCTATCTCCAGAGAGTGGGACAAACCACTCCTCCGAGAGCCAAGCGGGACGGGGGACGGACCGGAGACGCAACGGAAACAATGTTAATTAACGAATGGTCATGAGATGGACTCCTAACACAATGCAACAGAGAGGGACCAGTGTAAATCTGGGGAAGAACAATGTGCTTTCGTTATTCGCATGGCAAAAATATAAAAAAAACTTGACAGAACAAAAAATATTCCTGTCAATTATTTTTGATATGTATAATGAACTTGATATCTTCATCCTGTACTTATTTATTAACATTTACTTAACCAGGAAATATCGCATCGAGAAGAACAATCTCTTTTTGAAGGGAGTCCTGGCCCATCAATACAACCGATCAATACAAAGCAATATAAGACAACCATTCAAAGACTATTTAAAACATTTAAAAGTTACAAATCTCATTCCCGATCTTTTGAACAGAAGTTTAAACTCTTAATTGTACCAGATTTTTTTTTTTAATTTCCAGTTCTATTGAGTTGTGAAGGTAAGAAAAATAGTTATATTTCAGTATAACTCCAAACTTTAAAAGCTGCATGGGAAGATGAATGTAAAGTTTTCGATGCTAGACAAGGACCTTGAGAGAGGCACATACATTATTGTGGTATGAAAGTTGTCACAGGTACTCTCACCACATGTGGCAATGTTGCAACCAGTATGTGGGTGGCCGCTCAGCAGGCACTTACCACGTTTCTAATTGCCCATCTGGCACAACAGCAAAATCCCGAGCATACTGAGGTTGCTCACCATCAGAGGGTTCAGTGAAGCATTTCAGCTTATTTGAAAATAATGTCGGGCCTCAGCGAAAAAAATCCTCCTATTTGCTGGTGTGTCAAAAAGACTGCTGATTTCTTATCATCTGAGCATGACGGCGTTCTGCATCACAATGACTTTTTAGAAACGTCCTGTGCTACTTACTATCAGAGTGTATGTCACAACAATTCAAAAAGACAAAGTACTGTATTTATAGAAATCAATATATAAGATATACATTATGTTAAAATGTACTTATTTAAAAGTCTCTTTCCTGAGTTGGAAGTATTTATTGGAATTTCTTCCTTAAGACTAAAGACCCTATCCAAGGAAAATATATATATTTTTTGGTGTTTTTAACATGTTCTTGTTCTCAGTTATACACTTTTTTTTCTATCAAACAAAACAAACATAAGCATGTGTTTAATCAGGAAAGAACAAAACAAAAAAGACCAGAACTAATGACCAAATATAGTTAATCAGGCAAAGATTGAGGGCCTGGGCACACTGGAAACAGATAACACCATGAGCAGCAGTGGGTAAGACTCTTTCTAGTTAGTGGATGCTGTCACACATAACTCTCATTGACACTCATAACACTGCATTTTAAAATTGGCCCAGCAGCAGCATCACACGCCGCTACACTAAAGACAGCTGTTGAGTCTGTTTTGTTGCACCACGAGAGCTGAAAGGCATCAATTTTCCGCAGGCTATAGGATCAAGCAGACAGGAAGACTTCACGCAGAAGCCACAGAGAATCTGCTGGGTTTTCAAAAACAAAACAATCATGTCGGATCTGACATTTGACTGAACTGGCTGATATCACTCTGCGGTGAGTGGACTCCACTCAAGCACGTTACTTTTTGTGCCCAGTGGGATCGGAAAGTGTGCTGCAGACGGGAAAAACTGTGCTGTTTAAACCACAGTGATGGCCAATTAGGTTATGCTCACACCACTTATTGTTCCAGATTATACTTTTTTTTTTTTTTGCAAGGATTGCTTTTTTGCATGGTTGTTTACAAATTATTAAAAATTTCAGTCTCTTGTGCAAACGGGGCACATCTGTAGCTCGAAGTAGATTAGAGGTCAGAATCCATACAGTGCTGTTTTGGCAGAAATAAACATAGATGCTACTCGTGCCAGTGAGTAGCACTGACTCACTTGTATATTGTAGAATTTCTTTGTGTGTGTGTTCAGCAGAGAATTGTGACCTCTTTTACATGTGTAGGACTTTAAAGTCAAATAAAACAACAGTTTGACTTAGTCTGCACAGTGGATCGTCTCATATTTATCTGATTTCACAAAACATGTATGAGTGGACTAATTCTAAATTAGAAAAAATATATATCTTGTTCTGTTGGTTTAAGATGCAACTGTAAAAAAAAAAAACGTTATAAAGAACTTTTACACAAGTAAAAAAAAAAAATGAAAATGTTGAAAACAATTAATAAAAAAGTTAATAAAATCACAACACACATGGGCATACAGGCACCTTCTAGGGACCAAACACCATCACTTCTGCTTTCTGGTCACTGAATCTCCTAAAGCTGAGGGTATCAAATCTGGGATATAAACGGGACAGACGTATTATGAATTAACCTTTCATGTTAATAGGAACATAGAACTATCATAGGAATGACAATTGATACATCTTTAAGATAGAGCCCAGAAGATAGAAGTACACTGAAAAAAAGGAAGAAGTCCTAAAATTGAGCCCTGTGGGACTCCACAGACAAATTAATGTAATTATAAAATATATTATTTTGTTCTCTCTCAGCTGAACAAACACAATTTGAAGACTCTAAAGAGATTTATACATCCTGGACATTAGAGAATAACATTATCCCTTTGGTATTTGATGCTAAACTTTATTTCTTTAAGAATTGACAGAAAAAAAGGAATATAAAGGACACATTAAAAAGGAAAAACAGAACAGAGAGTGAAGATGGAAGCAAAAGACAGAGAAAAAGAAATCCACAACTTTCACAGGCTTTACATTATCTGTGTCATATGTACATTATCAAAACATACTTGTACACATAAACAAATATTTGCAGACCAACATACTATTAAAAATAAAAACAATACATACTACAAATACAAACTTGCTCTCATGTAAATAAATGCAAATACCAACACATAAACAAATAGTCCTAAAGAATAAATATTTCATCCGTTAAGCATACTTCCATACATACAGATGTCAGTGTTTCGGTGGAGGTGAGCAGGAGTGTGTGCCTTCTAGACTGTGTAATGGTGCTAGTGGATGTAGAAGAGACGGCGGGGAAGCTGCCACACACCGGGCCCATGGCAACAAGTATAGAAGGCGTCAGAAACCACCCAACCAGACGTGGGGTTAGAGGGGAGTATGAGCCCAAGCCTGGGCACAGTCCCAGAACCCAGCAGGTCTGAGGTCCAATCCAATAACCCTGAATACCCCACCGGGTCTAGATGAGAGGCCTGAGCGACTCCGCTGTCCCAGAGGTGCCCGCCTGGCAAACAAATAAAGAAAAATTATGTAGGATGTTATTAATCAAAGACATAAATGAGAGATAACAACACCACTCTGTAATGTTATAAAAAAAAAAACAAAGTTTAACCGTATACCATGAAAAACAATTGCAACCATTACTTTCAAATTTTCACAGGAACGTACCAAATAAAGCATCTCCTCCTTCAAACTGCTGTCTGTAGGGACTCTGTGTTGCTATTGCTCTCGGCAAACTAAGCAGCACAGACAAAAGAAACAACAAAAAAAAAATGTTTGTTTCTCCGTCCAGACGGAAAAAGACAATAGCAATATGCAATAGGCTTACTCCAGAACATAAAGCAGGATTGGGAGCAGTTATTGAGTTTAAATAATGAAGCAGTGATGAGGATGTGGCCAAAGGCCATCTGATGGGCTCAGTTGCATATGTGGACGGGTTCTATGCCTTCTGTATCTGTGATGAAACATTTTACCTCCTAATTCTGTGTTTCCGATTGACAGCAGATCCTACAGCTTTCTCCGTGTTCCTCTTATGATTCCGTTTCTGCAGTACACATTTATATTTCCATTTATACTTTCAGATGAGATTTTTTGCCTTTTATGTGTTGAAGAAGGCACTCATCATTTATATATTCTTCGTAGCTAGAGAAGTTGCCTCTCTCAGCTTTGGATTTTTTTTTTCTCAAGCATATAGAACTTAGAATAAAATATTTCCTCGTTCGCTTAATCATTTCAGCATCTCAGACTCTGCTGTGGTGAATTTTTGCCTTGTTGAAGAGGGGTCTTTCAATCTGAAATGGCTAGTTTTCCTAATGAAGTGTCAATTTAGGGTGTGATGATGTTTTAATCATCCAAATTCTTTGTAGAGATGCGTCTTGAGAAGTTCAATACATTATTAAGGCTTCTGGATTTATCACTATTCTGGTAAAAGGAAAAAATAAATCTGCACGCCTTTCTGGGTTTCTGTGCATGTGTTTATTTCCTCATTTACAAAACACTGGGTACACCTGTGTCTCATTACAAATCGCAGCATGAAAGCAATCAGCCGAGCTGCATCTGAGAGAAAAATCGGAGTGCAGGCATGGACAGTGGTAGAACAAGTGCGACATTATTGAATATAAAACCGAAACCCTATTAAATGAAATAGAAAAGGAGAAGAAGAAAAAAACAACAACAATATCATTTGAAGTATTGGGTGTTTGGCTTTCTCATAAAACAAACTGCAGAGTGACAGGAGGTCAGTGAGACTGCTGTAAATGTTACCGAGAAACGCAGACAGAAAGAAAGCATCAGCATGCACGGAGGCGGCCTTTCGGGGCCCCGGGAAGGTCAGGGAACTCTTTTCTATATGAGTTTTTCTTTCTGGGTCCACTAGCTGTCACTTGTGCTTTGTCTCAAAAACGGGGGATAAAAAGGTTCATCGGAGAATGTAACTGGGATTCAGCACCAAAAAATGATTACATACATGAACAAAAGAATATTGTAAATGCATCGCTTTATGAGATTTATTTGCAGTGAAGGATGCATTAACCTTCATGGACTCGTCACATCTGGCTTTGCAGATTCAATCACCGGGATAGCATATACACCTTCAAAATAGCTCAAAAGGGTTATTTTGTGTGTCTTATTAGCAAACCTATCTTCTAAATATCAGTATATTTTAAAATAATTAGTTTACTCGCAATATTAAAGGGTAACCAAACAGGACAGTTAGAGGCTGACTCCTCCCACAGCTGAAATTTGAAAATCCAGTCAGAGGGGTGGGGCAGGGGGAACAGGACTGTTATGATTATTGGGGCTGACCAATCACAAAATTTAACTGTAATACCCCGCTTCAACCAGTAGGTTTTAGGGGTTTTAGACCATTACTTTTAGAATTAAACAATTTTATTTTAAATAGTCAAAAATGTGTCAAGGACTATTAGTCAGCAATTTTGTAGCCCCATTTATGGAGGTAAACAGCCAAAATAAGTTTATTTAGGGTTTGGTTACCCTTTAAAGACTCACTCCAATCACCTTTTGAACTATTGTAAAAAGCATTCCAATTAGTGCTGGGCGATATATCGATAACAATAGATATCATGGTATAACTTTATCTCAATAGAAAAATGTGTCTGTCAAGAAAGACTTTTATTTTGAAGGGTCAGGAATTAACAATTGCCAGTTAGAAGCATTTTCTCCTCTTTGGGAAGTAAAAGGTAGAGTTATTTGACACATCTTGAGCTTGTGTAAAATTAGTCATGTTTATTAGCTCTTATTTAGGTGATTTTTTTTTTAATAATGACAGTGTGACAACTAATGGGACTTTAACTTTATATTGCCCAGCTCTAATTCCCAGTGGTCTTTTTATTTTGACTATGCTTTTTTAGCTTAAAATTAAAAAAAAATCTGTGGGCGAGACTATTAGGATGGAGCAACCCCGCCCCCCTTACCATCCGGTTTACATGTTCTCCTGCTAGCTGAAAGCTACTCAGACCTCCAACTGAACAAAATTGGTTCTAGCCGTAAAATTTTGAGGAAAACAAAGACATACAAATGGACGCGTAAGAACGGAGCTCCACTCAACATCACTATTAAGCCTTTTCTTTTTTAAACTGTTTTTCCCTCTCCTGATTCACAACTACTTGAATAAAGAAATACTAAGAGTTTGTATTTTAAGCTTATTTTTTATGTCCTCCATCATCAGAAAAAGGCCACTAGAACTTGTTAAAAACACCAAAAACACATTTTTCCACTGGAGTGGGTCTTGAACAGGCGAAAATCCAAAGCAGATTTCTGAAGTAGATGGGTTCACACTGGAGAGCGAACGACTTGTCATAAATACTGACGTCTCGCAGAGTCAGAGGCAAACTACAAAGTCTCTGTCTGCAGCCCCTCAGCAAACACTGACTAAAATACACTCGTGCACGTAATCCCCCCCTTTTGTGTCAGCAGATGCTTTTGAGTTATGTTGAAAGCTTGTACAGTACTGAAGACAACAGTCTTTCTTCTAGGGAAAACACAGCCACCAAGCGACACTGGATTTGCTTTCTGGGACCTGTTTTAGGATGCCAGGACTCTTGCAGGCACCTTGCATTGTTGAACAAATCGGGATTAAACAAAAAAGGTGCTGAATGTAAACAGAATGGGTTCTGCATCACTGTGAGAGTGCTAGCAGGATAAGATGCCAAGGGATAAAAGTCAATTTTGCAGCATGTAATGAAAAAACTTTTATGTGTGTGTTTGTGTGAAGGAGACTGAGAAAACTGCATAAAATACATATAAGGTTGATTTAACTTCTCCAAAAACCATACACAGATCATTCAAACCACGTCTCAAACCTGGTCTAATTTGAATAAGAGCCTCAGTGACATCTAAGAGATCTCCTGCCACTTCATCACACCATCTGTGTTGGTGGGGTCATGTGAGATACAAGCTAACGCAACATCATAATCTTGAGTGGTGTTTGGATGAAAGCTCAATCTCATAAACAGCTGGGATGGGCTTGAAATTATCGACCATAGTCAGAAGGAGCGTGTGCGGCCAAATCACCTCATCACACGTGCCAATCTTCCTCCAGCTCTAATGTAATTAGTGTGGCTCTCCTCTGCCTGCTCTGGCCTTTTGTTGTTTGATAAATGTAATTAGATACAATGTTAAGGCTCTACTTGTCTGAAAAATGTGACAAGAAAGTCATTGTCATTAAGAAAGCTCCTGAAAAATAGGTTAATTTCACTTCTCCTTGAGTTGAGGGCACAAGGACTTCTCCCAAAACACAAATACGGCTAGGTCGGGGGAGCATAATCATGGCTATTTTATTCCATCATTTCCCTTTTCACATTTATTGAAGACTTTTTTTAGCATTAACTTGCATTTAGCTATTATATTTTAATTGGAAAAAAAGCAATTTAACAGATTTTTAAATCAAGCTGTAGGAAATGTGATAACAGTTTTAAAATAATGATAGATTTAGTGCTATAGGGCACTTTGCACCGAAGAAAGCTAAAGCCAAAGTGTCCTAAAAATACCAGGACATAAAAAAAACAAGACTTTATAGAAAAATGTATTTTTCTAAAGTGAATTTGTTGTTCCATTGGGTTGTTGTGATTACATTGGGACTCGGAGACTAGTTGGCTCTGCGAAGATGTTTTAAATTCAGAAAAATGTCTATTTATCATTTAGTTTTAAAAGGAAAACAGCAAAAATGTCAACAAGGTTGGCAATGCATTTACTGACTTGCAACTTAGTGGAAAGGGGACCAAAGTCACAAATGAAGAGTGGAATAATATAAAGATAAGTTTTCTTTTTAACTCAAGAAAACTCCGAAATTAGCATCAGACAGAAAAACAAGTGAAGAAATGACAACAGAAAACAACAGGAAAGCAGCCTGAAGAAAAGAAATCCAAAGCAAAAAATAATGACTGATGGAATACAGGTGTGGCGGCTAACGAGAAAGAGCAGGTGTGAAACACAGACAGCAGACACGACTAGACTTTATAAGAAGGAGACACCTTCAAAGAGTTGGAAATAAGGCAAATTAAA
>NC_050523.1:10832244-10859900 GCF_002922805.2 Oryzias melastigma | reverse complement strand
CCTAAGTAAATTAAATGAAATATAGTGTTTTATTATAGTTCAATATTTTTTTTCCTATTTTTAAAGGACAATACAATAATTCTATATAGTCTTAAATAATATTTAGTTTTTTAGAATGGCTAAGTCTTAAAAAGCATAAAGTTTTTCCTTTCTGTTTTTCATCTGTATTGTTAATTTTATTCAATAAAAACAGTGAATGTTCAGTTATAGAATTATGATTGAAAGGCAAAAAGAACACTTATATTGTCTTCCCCATTCACTTTCTTTTACAGTTTTTAAATAAATGCAAAATTTGAAATCATAAAAGCTTAAGTAAAAAATTGTATGCTATTTTTTAACTACTTTAATTCATATTAAAGTCTTTTTTTTTGTTTTAAACATGTATAGATAATAAATCAATGTCAAACTACTTTTAAATTCTACTTATTTTGCTTTAAACTACATCTACAACCTTTTAAAGATATTTCCTGAGTAGAATACACTTACTACAAAAACTGCATTAGTCACATAAAGGAGACAGTGTGGTCCAATGACAGATCCCTGATGCACTCCACAACTGATGTCACATACATCTGATTCCAAGTTATTAATGTCATCCGTTGCACTTTTAATCTTTAAAAACCTGATAATCCATTGATGTTCTTCCCCGCAGGGAAGCTATATTGGTACAATTTATTAAAAATATAATGCAGTCAATTGTTTCAAATACATTTTTAATCAATTGCATTTGAAATTTCGTTTCAATTTTACAGATGTTGTTGACTGCTTACAAAATCCATAGTGACTCTTACCAAAACTATCCCTATTCATGTATATTTTTTAACTACTAATATTTTATTTCTGAAAATTGTTGAGAAATTTGGAGACCGTGAAGCAGCTATACAGCTGGAGAACTGTTTTTGTAAATTACAAGTTGCAAATAAACGTTTGTGACAATAGCGACAACTTTCTTAGAGACAAATTGACTTTCAAAGTAGATTAACAATGAAAAAACATACATAGACAACTACTTTTTTATCTATTAGATTTAAATTCCATTTGTCTCTTTTTCCAACTTGTCAGTGCTTTTCAGACAAAATGAGTCCAGTTTTTCAAATTGTGCTGATCTATAAGCTGACCTTTGGGACAACAAAATACCAAAATGCATTTCAGATGAATAAATGTGCATACTTGGTTATACAGTGTATCAAGTTATTGAAAAATAGATTCCTGAAGGATGCCCTTTCATGGCTTTTAGCTTTCAACTCATTTCAACTTTAACATCTCGAGCAAACGACGACTTTCCTAATCAGAACGGAGACATCATAATTACAGTGTGAAAGCTTAGGCTCAAAGTTTTTAAAGGTCAAAACTTCCTGTTGACAGACACGTTTGAGTTGTGTGTCTGTCAGACATATAATTTTCCACAAGTGTCACCACCATCGCCTTCCTGCTCAGCATCATGTCTGCTGAGGAGTCGGAATGGCTCTCAAATGACACTTTTGAGATGATTAAAGATCTGGTCATCGTTCCCTACATTTCTGTCCAGGTCAAAACATCTATAATTTCACACAATAATGTTGTTTTTACATGTGTCTGACATACATGCTTTTCCCACCATCTAAGACATCAAGCACGGTTTCTTTCAAACCTACATCTGGAGCTATTTCCCAGAGTATACTGAACAATTTGACCCCGGCTCCACCTCCAGCGAGCCCCCATGACTTCAGCATCAGCGGGAGCCAAAGATTTATATGATCCATTCTGCTGGCAGGCCTTGCTGCAGAACCAGTCTTCATCATCCAGGGGTGCATGTTCTGAGTTCATGCATGACAGATGAAACCCCGGGACCTCCACAGAAATTGCTGCGGCATTGCACCATTACCAGCACTTTAATTTAAAGTGAAAAAAAGAAAGTGATTTATGAGATAACGTTTCAGCTGTATTACTTTCATTATTTCCCAAAATTGCATCAATCATGACCTTTTTTTTTGTTATTTGTGCGAGCCAAGCCTAAAGTCAACAAGTTAACTCAGCTGTTTTGGTGTTCTGGTGCCTGCTTTATCAAGTGAACATTTTTTTTTTGTTCAGTTTTTGATTAAAAGAATGGATCATTTCACATGACATTTGAGTGTTTCCACTCTATTGATAAAACAAGAAAATGAATCAAATCCTGGTGCAACATGTTCATAACAAAACTGTATGATGGACTTAAAAAAAAGCGAAAGAAAAGAAGAAGTGATATGTTTTGCTAACTGCAGGAGCTTAATTTTCTATTCAGGTAAATGACAAAAATGTGGAACATGAGCTGCACAGTAGCAGCTAGCATAAACACAGCAGGTCATGTGCTTCATGCTAAAGGGGGGACAGGCTGGTGAACATTATGGACCATCAGCATGAATCCCTGGCATCAATTTATCGTTTTGAAGAATGTGATTTTGGAAAATGTTTGTCTAATCTATTAAAGATAAACATTTTTTCCTTTATTTATATGGTTTAACATGCTTTTATTCTAATTCAACTTGAAAATGCAGTCCTAAAATTGTTCAACTGGAATAAAGCTGTTGATTATTGACAGTTGATGTGGCAATTCAGCTGCTTTAATTTTAAAAATGCAATATTTTTATTCACATTCAGACAGAAAGAGCTCCATAGAAACGCCAAGCTCCATTTTCATCCTGTTTCTATTATTATTCCCATTTTAATAGGAACTTGTAATGAAAGTAATAATTTATTTTAAACTAAAAAACCATTTGGCCAGCAAATTAGATTTTAATGTAGTAAATTAGAGGGTTTGTGGGTGCCACCAGATTCAACCCGAATCTCGGCAAACTGGAAAGTCATGGAATAAAAATTCAGCACAGATATTTAGCTTTAACTTCAATCTGCTTCTTTATTTGAGGAGAGGACTGACAGTCCTCCACTAGATTAGTTGTTTTTAAATGTGACAGGAAAAAACGTCTAAACATTCTTTTCAAAGTAATTTATTTAATTATGAGGACCTCCCAGGTAGCTTAAGCTCCTCCTACTAAATCATAAAAAATGAGAAGATTGAATACAGTAGTATTTTGCTAAAACCCCAATGGCTTAAAGGCCTGTGTCAAATAGGAAATTGGGCATTCGCGTGATGTGCATGTCAACACTTGCTTCTTTTAGGGGCGTAGCTAAAACTCCCTGACCGACCACATTACTGATTTAGGAAGTGTTTTGTTAGTAACCCTAACCCCTACGATTGTATTAACCTAATTAATAAATCGATTTATATTCCTATGACTCAATCAGATCATTACAATTTACAGTACAATGTGTTGAAATACTATTCATACTAATACTTCAGTTTAACAACATGTTAGCTATTTTAGCTAATTTGGTATCTACTGAGATGTTGGGCTAGTTCTGAGTTACGCTAACATTTTAGCAACGCGTTAGCTCATTTTGGCATTTTATTGAGGTTTTGGGCATTTTTTTTATGTTCCCAGTAGTGTTTTTATTATGATTATAAAATTTTTTACTAAAATCCTTCAATCTACATGTCTTAAAAAGCCAGTTTTCATGTTGATGTGAAGCTTCTGTTGCAAAAAATCTCCTCTGAGGGGGCGTGGCTTTTCAAGCTGCACTGAGCAGTTCAGTCCCAGACCCCTACTTGTCTTATTGTGATAGCTCTGTGTCTCACAGCGTAAATCTTCACCGCTGCTACATAAAAATGTCAAGCAATATCACTTATGTCCAGCTGCATTTTGTGGACTGAACTTTGATTTACAGTATTTTACAACTGCAGTCAAAGGAGCCGCCGTTCGCATTTCCATGGTCACATCATGGAGCTCCGTGGAGTCTAGTGGAGATTTTCCAGCGTTCGCAGCCCTGGTACTGTAAGTACTGTATGAACCCAAAAATCTAGTGAAGGCTGATTTGATTGCAAACGGCGGCTCATTTGACTGCAGTCAATGGGAAGATGCCATCTTCTCTTCTGAGCTACACACGCTAGCCGAGCCATACGAGGGGTTTTGCGCTTGTGCGACATAAAAACGGCTCATTAATTCCAACAGAGCCTGTCTGACACAGTTTTATTGACAGCGAATATCGCAAAAACAAAATTATTTCTTATTATATTTGTTCTCTTTCATAAGAAAAATGCCACCCATGCAAGTTAACAACTCAAAAAACTGGATTTTCATAAGAGGGTTACTTTAAATAGTGGAAAAAAAAAATCAACTATTATTGCCAAAATGATTCAAATAGCTCCTGCTAAGCTAATGATGCTAACCTTCCAAGAACATTGTGAAAAGCTTCAGAGAAATCTTATAAATTTACATAAAAAATCTTCCATAGAAAGACTTCTCTGTGGAGATGAAAGCCAATAAATCTGTTTAGCATTCTAATAGAAGACTGATGAAATAATACGTTGAAAAACTTTCCACACAGAGCTATTAAAATTTTTAATTAAATTGGAATCTTTTTAATAACGTCAGAGTGTTACATAAACCCATTAAAAAGCAAAATGTTCTTTGTTCTTCTTTTTTTTCTTTTTTGCTTCACACCATATTTTCTAACCTCCACCTCCCACAATTGAGGCATTTCAATACAAGATCTATTAAAATGCATGCTTTTCATTATGACCATCTGCACTAGCATACTCAGCAGCCCAGGCAAATAGAGACATGAATAAATAAAATAAAGGGGGATTCGAAATGCCAACTGTTCTTGATGTTAATGTAAAACACATTTTAAAGGTTGTTTTTAACAAAAGAAGAGTGCATGCAGCTTCAGTGACTGCAAGAGGATTCATGCCAGTCTCCTCTCCATGCTTGCTGTATACACAATAGGTAAGTGTAATCATTTGGGGGGGTGGAATCTGTGTATGCTGACAACTGAGAAAGCTTTTGCTATTCAGGTATTCTCTTCAATACTCTCGAATACCTGAATGGTTTTAAGCTCCATGCCGTAATGCATTTCCACCAGAAACTTCTGTCATAAACTATATATCTTAGTATGACTGCGGCCCATTGAGCAACATCTCTGCATCACAGCTTGATCCATGGTCATTTCTCGCACTAGTCAATTTACCCCTCCCGTTCTCCGCACACATGCGTCTCCAAAGGTTCTGGCTCATGTTGACTTCACCAAGCCCGGCACCTAATGCATTATTCTACAAATCGGAGGCGAGGAGTTTACAGCCGAGCAGCAATCGGTTTCGACGAAGAAAATCTCTTTATTAAAAGCAAATCTGTTAGAGGTTTGTTGATAAACAATGGAAGATTTATCAATTCTATCATGCCTGTGCGAAATATCCCAAAACATGAAAAATATTCATGATAAAAAAGCATAGCCATAAGCAGATTTTTAATGTTTAACTTCAATACTGCATTTTTCTGAATTATTTCCAGGCATTACCCTTCTAGATAATCCCCAATGACCTTTGCTACACAGACAAGTCTGTCTTTCTCTGTAATCTAAGATATCCACATTCAAATGATTTGCCATGTTGGGGCTGATAAAGTGTACCTTTCTTTGAGGATACCAGAAGATCAGCAGCAATTTCCCGATACAAATCAGAAAATGATTTTCCGTTCCAATCATCTTTGTGTATATGCAGCTGCCCTGGGAAATGTAGGGAGGAGGGGGAAATTATGATTACATGCCATATCTGGCTTTTACGACAGTTTTTAATTGAGGGAAAACTGGCATTTAATTAACAATTGACCAAAAGGAAATGAGTTTTATTGATTTGTTTGTTAAGGGACAACATTCCTCTGTGCGCGCGGCGCTCAGCACTTCAGCCCTTTAAGGGGAAAAGACGGAGATTGAGTTGTTTGCCAGCAAACATTTGGGCAAACACTTTATGGTGGAGAACACCCACTGCAAACATGTTTCTGTAGAAATAAGGCATGGTCAAAAAAAAGATGAAATCTAAACACAGCTACCTTATGATAGCTTTTTGACAGATATATTAAACTAAGCAAAGTATAGATGTTTATTTTAAAAATGACCACACATTCTTATGAATATTATAGATTGGGCATATCCAGATATTTTTATGAATTCTTGATTCTTTCTGTAGCAAAATGAGCTACTTCAAACTGCTATACTATTATGTTTTTGAGTTGCAAAAAGTTATAAATCTGTCTTTAATTGGATAAAAACATACAGGATTCAGGTAGTTTATTTTGTACTTTTAAATGCAAAACTTGTGTGTTAGACAGAAATGTGTTCAGGGTCAAACCCATAAAGAGAACTGGATTTTTCTAGATTTAAATGTAGATAAGTCAGTTAAATTGAAACCAATTGAATTTTTGTGTTGAAATATTTCTTGTATCCCTTGTATAACCTTCTGAAACAACCGTGGCTGTGATTTAAGGCTTTATACATACACTAAATTGATTCAACTGGGCTTTTTCAAAAAAAATAAATTAGTTGTTTGTTAATTTTCTTACTTTGAACTGATGTATTTTGGACTTCTGTATAATAATTGTGTGTTTCAGAACACAAAAAAATACAATTCGCACGTAATTTTTTAAACGTGTAGCTAGTGCCGAACTTTTTTTCTTGGTGGTGCAAGCCCAGAGAAAGGGGTTAAGGTTAGGTTTATGGTAAGCAAATGGTTTCTGAAGTCTGGATAAAATGCAGAGAACACATTTAAAACATTTAGGAGCGTGACAACTGATGGGACTTTATAAGTTTCCTTGAACGCAGCTAAAATGCGTGCGAGCAATGCAGCAATATGCATCTTGGCTGCACGTATTTTGCATGGATTTTCGTCACTTTCTGTGCTGGTCGCATGGAAATACTTGCAAATAACATCAACTTTTTTGGAATAGGAGTGGAATACCGAGGAGGGTTTAAAGGCAGGGTCTGTTTAGTCTAGAAATCAGCTGCTGTTTATATTTTATGACCAATTCTTTGTTTTTGTACAATTATTGGTGTGAAACCTTTTGAGATAACTGTATATAAATAAAATCTTAAAGCTCGTTTAGATATGATGAAGATTTAAATGGAAAAATTGTAGTTTGTTTCATTGGCACAGAATTAACATTACTGCATATTAAAGAATGTTACGTCCATCGATTGTTGTAAATGGGAAACCAAAGAGCCACTAATATGAAACCAAAGAAAAAACAAAATCTTTGCCTCATCTGATTAGCTTTACTGAACCTGTGTACTCAAGATTTCCACCAGACTCTCCAGATCCATTTAGCCTCACTTCTAATCAAGACTGGTTAAAGCAGCTGCCAAAATCCCCACTTCTGAAGACCCTACAAAGCTGTTGAATCACAGTTAGTCGTACTATTACCAGCACCAGCACCACACTCCCTCTGCTCGGCCATCCAAAAGTACCAGATGACCTTGGTGACGAAGGATTGCCTGATAAGTTGTCTTCATGTCAGTTATGTCCTACTTTTCTATTATATTAGATGTGAAAATTGGCTTTCATTCAAACTGAGCTCGGCCAGTTGTAAAAAGGAAAAAGGTTACATTGCCCTCTTAGTACAACTCTTGGAATTATTTTATTGACCTTTTACAAAGTAACATCAAAATGTTTCTTTTTTTGTTTAAAACAAAAAGACTTTTGTCTTTAGTTTTGAAATTACAGGTAATTACAGCATCATTGCATGCATTTTAATCATGATTATTATCATAAAGTGACACCAAAAAGTAAATTATATGTGAAAGAAGGTTGAAAACAATATGTCTGCAACAGTGTAATGTTGAATTAAAGCTCTAGTTAGTGAGCAAATGTGTTACTGCAGCACAGCGACTTGTTAGCAGGTTACTAGGCTTGCAAGGATGGTTTATTAGAGAGCTGCTCACTAGCAGAGCTGTGTAGGCGGAGGAGCATGTCTGGATTATAAAACAGAACCAAGGTTATAATTCATAGCACTGGGTTCACACATGGCATGTGACACATAAGGGCTAACACACACACACATACACACACACACCCATATACATGCACTGAGGAAACAAAACGAGAAAACACTCATTTTGTGTGCATGTTCTTTGTGAGCGTTGCTGACATGAAGCCTTTTCCTGGAAAATGAACAGCAGCATTTTTACCTCCAGCAGCCAGGTCTGAATCATTAAAGCCAATATTAACTTCCTATTTTTTTGGGCACAACTCTCTTTCTTCCAGCTGTCCGTCTCTGCTGTGCTCTAAAGGCTCTCTGAGGCTTTGGATTAGTCCGTTTTCCATTTTCATTTTCTTTTTTTTTCATAAATGCATGTGCATTTTGGCTTTCCTTTACACATTTAAGGAGGAATAAATATATGAAAGAATACCAATATCCTTTGAAATAATATTTATCATTCTTACTAGTTTGTTGTGTTTGGTAATAATTAGACTGATTTGGACTCTGAAGTGATTCCAAACCAGCATCCTAACTCTTTTTAATGTGAATGATTCAGTAACTTGTTCTCCTATGCAAAATGAACACCTGTTCAAACGTAACATGGTATCAAAATGCAATAGCATTTGCACATGCAGGCTTAAATTCTCTGCAGTTTGATTTGTTTTAAATTGGGGAAAAAAGTTGCTGCTGCTGAAAATCCCTCAGTGTAGCTCCATCAAAGTAATTATTCCCTTCATCTTCAAACGAATAAATTCTGACTGCAGTCTAGTCTAGGTATGACATTAACTTCTCACTTGTAAATGCTCCAAAATGATTCACAGTTGGACTTTCCTAAAGATTTACCCCCCAAAATGAACAAATTAGATTTATTACAGACTCTCCAAACCTAAACATTTTTAAAAACTGAAAAAATGTATCCAAAAGATCAAACGTTATTCAGAAAATATTACCAGGAAGCAGTCTTCACGTTCATATTACCAACAAAACCCCAAAATGAAACTGTGGTTCACAATTTGATCAAAATGTTATGTGCAGATGAGTACAGACCCATTTTCCAAAACCCCAAAACAGCATTTCAGCAGCAACAAATCATACACACTGTCAAGCATGACAGCCATGATTGATGTGGTGATAGGTTCTTATGTATCCACAGGGTCTCTTCACCTTCCAATCATTGAGTCAATTATGACCTCCTTTGTATTCAGGAAGATTTAAAGGGAGGCCATCTGTCCACCAGATACTATTTTAGTCCAGAACTGGGTCATCTATGACTCAGATGATAAGCTGAGTCATGAACAGATAAAAAAATAATACATTTGTATTTAGTTAAAATCTAGTAGTTAGTACTGTAATTCATTGCTACCATAAAGAGTGGAAAAGTTGACTTTCCTGGTAAAACATTTTTAATGTAATTTAGGGAAAATTTGGACCTTTCGAAAATTTATTCAAAACAAAAAAATATTAGAGAAAAGAAAGAATTCAACAACATAAAAAACCCTATGAACAAATAACACATTAGAATTTAATGAATATATAATTTTTCACCAGACCCCATGTTTATGGAAATTTTGGAAATATTTTTGTGCATGTTCAGGGGTTCAAATTTTGGAAAAAAGAGAAAAGAAATTGAGAAATAATACAAATTGTAATATATATATATTTTTTTTTTTAAACATTAAAAAGGCTCATATATTATTTTTCCACCAACAACCAGTTGCCCTTTAGCGGTTGTTTCTGCTAACTCCTGCGGCTTATACTTTGGTGCGACTTATAATCCAGAAAATACGGTATATATATATACTTGTTTTTTCTTTGTTTTCAGAGCTTTTTGCACCTTTTGAGTTTTTTTTCCTTTAATGAGATTACAATATAGTCATGTGTGCTTAAATATATGCCATGAATATAAGAAACCCAGCTGCACCTCAACTTATTAAGAAGGTGGCTAGTCCTTTACCACTTTTAAACCAAAACCTTTAAACAAACTGCTACAGCTGATCAGGGAAAATAAATAAGATGGAGCAAAAATTAATTTAGTCTTTTCTTCTCACACAATGGCTCCAACCAGAGAGGGAGCAGATGCTTCCTCACACTAGTGGCAGTCAAAGTGTCCTCTGTTCCTGTCGCCCAATTTTTGATCACACAGCTTGAGATAAAGAGTCAGGCCTAAACAGAAGTGTTAGACAATTGAAAATTAATCAGAGAATCTCTGAGCAGATGCATTGAGTTTTGAGGAGGAAGAGATCTTTTATTTTGGAGGGTTGTGTGGGTATTTTTATCACAAGGTTTAGAAGGAAAAAAAAAAGTATTCCAATACTTGTGCATAAAAGGAGAATAATGGTTTCAAAAAGAGAAACTGTGTCCTTGATTAGAGGTAGTATTATACATACACAGCACAATTGGCAAGAAAAGGAAATGGAAGAATATAGCACGCCGAAACAAAACACCATTGTGTTTTGTCTTGTGATTTGCACAATACCTTGTGTCATTAGACTCTGCACATGGAAACAATGGATCAGCATGGAAGAGCATTCCCAAATTTGCAAATTAGCTCCATTAAACAAAGGAAGAGCAAATGAAAAAAATAACAGCTTGAATCCTCAACTTTGTACAAAAAAAAAAAAAATCCACCTTTTTGTGAAATGATTTTGTGGACAGAAATATCTGTGCTGTGCTCTGATACAAAAGACATCGACAGATGAATGTCAGTTATTAAAGCAAATACATCTGTCAGCGTTTATTTGCTTGATAGTATTGAGAAGGCATTTTTAGTGAAAGAACAGTATCTGAAAAAAAAAAAAAAAAAAAAAAAAAGCTGCCAGTGTCAACAGCAGCCACTCACAAGACAGAGAAAGACAGCCAGTGTTGATGCAATATCAGGATAAAAGAACAACAGATGGATGACAGCCTTCAGCTGTCAAATCCCAGTTTTCCCACAAATTTTGGGTTTGAAGCCAAAGCAAAGGAACAAAAAAAAAAAGGAAAAAAAGATGGATGTAGTTCAAGGACGCCTGACAGATGGGCAGTTTGCAGGGTTAGCCCTTGGCTTTCATAATTAAGTTGTGTAATTGCACAGATAATGATTCTGTCTGCCTTCAAGTCAAACACACACTGTGACACACAGCAGAGTAGACTTTGTCATCTTTTTTTTTTTTTTTTTGCCATACTGCAAACGTCACTCTGAAAGAAAGGAAAGAAAAACTTTTTTTGTTGTTGTTTTTGCATTGCCCTCTAGCAATGAAGCAAGATGGTACCAGAGAGCTAACATACTTCATTGTCAGGAACTAGCTTGTGCTTGGAAAGTTTCAAACTAAAAATGCCTGTAACCTGGGAACGGCAAATTATTTGTGCCCTGTTGAAAAAGAACAAAATGTTAGGAGTATCAAAGGTATGCAAAATGCAAAAAAGAGAGAGAAAAATGATGCATTTACAGCAGACTCAGGATAGATTTTATAAAAGTCTTTTCCAACCAAATGGGAACAGTCAATGCATAAGATGCAAAGGCAGTAAATGTTGTACTGAAATGGATGTATTTACAGTTTACCAAAGAGCAAAAAGTCTCTAGTTCAAATCCCGGCTTGGACCTTTCTGTGTTGACTCTGCGTGTTCTCTCCGTGCATGCATGGATTTTCCCCAGACACTGCGGTTTCCTCCCACAGTTCAAAAGTATGCTTCATAATTAAATGATGATTCTTAATTGTGGTATTGTGTTACCCTGTGATAGCTTGCTGACCTGTTTTCAAATTCAGTATTGCTTCTTGTCACACAACTGTCTGTTAAAATGTTCTAATTGTTTTACTTTTTTGTTAATTTTTTTTTTTTTACATTTAATTTTGATTTCGGGAAACTACTTTTGTTTTCAGAAAGATAATGTTTATTTCATTGTTATTTTCTGATTAGAGTTTAAAATTGCTGTTGTGGTCCTTAATATGTTTTTGCTTTGGGTGATTTATTGATGTGATTTGCACTTCAGGGCCACCTTATATTTTTTTTAAACAGATAATGTCTGACATAGTGTGCTTTATCAGAAATTAACACACTTACGTACGATAATGCCTGACGTAGTGTGCTTTATCAGAAATTAATACACTTCTGTACGATAATGCCTGACGTAGTGTGCTTTATCAGAAATTAACACACTTACGTACGATAATGCTTGACGTAGTGTGCTTTATCAGAAATTAATACACTTCAGTATGATAATGCCTGACATAGTGTGCTTTGTCAGAAATTAACACACTTCTGTGCGATAATGCCAGATGCAGTGTGCTTTATCAGAAGTTAATACACTTTTGTACGATAATGCCTGACGTAGTGTCCTTTATCAGAAATTAACACACTTCTGTGCGATAATGCATGAGGTAGTGTGCTTTATCAGAAATTAACACACTTCCGTACGATAATGCCTGAGGTAGCGTGCTTTATCAGAAATTAACACACATCCGTGCAATAAAACCCGACATAGTGTGCTTTATCAGAAATTAACACACTTACATACGATAATGCCCGACGTAGTGTGCATTACCAGAAAATTAACACACTTCTGTGCAACAATGCACAACAAATTGGGCATTATCCGAAATTAGGGCACAATGTGCATTATTTCATTGATAATGCACACTTTGTCAGGCATTATCCCACTTATACCTTAGTCACTTACACTTAAAGAGGGTCTGAATCTGTCAGAGTTATTGCTTCTATGGAAACCACCTCCACCAATCAGGAGTAAGCTTGTTGGTAGTCCACACTCCTATCACTGGAAAACAGGCTTCACAAAATCTGCTAATTAAACAGTATTAACGAGGTTTGCGCACACTGTAGCTGGATCTGTTGTTCTTGAAATACAACTTAGCATTCTTGTACCTTATACTAAAGTATCACTATACACCGTTAAAATTTTTAAACTACATTTCAAAATCATGCAATTTATTTCCCGGCTGCCTTCTCTTAACTGTTGCCCAGTTGTAACTGAGTTGGCTCCAACAATCCCTGAAAGGGATTCAGTGGTATCAGAAAATGGATAGACAGTTGGAGAGTCTGCGGGTAAATCTCAGTTTATGAATTTGATACAAATTGCATCCAAACATATTTTTGTGGTGCATAGAACATGATACGATTAGCATCCCAGACTGCTTATCGATGAGTTGATGCCGCTGTCAAGATAGCATTGAGCTTCAACAGAATCAGACTTAAGAACAGTTGATAGAAATAGACCACTGGTGGTAGCTTACATTTATACCACTGTGTACTCATAACTGTAAATAAGTCTTTCATTTGTTATAAAAACATCCCCTTATACACAAAATAATTGATTTTTTTTACAACTCAGCAGTAGTAAAGCTCAGAGCAGGACATCATATATTGTACAAAGCAGAGGACTTTTTTTCCATTTACTTCAGTTAGTAAGTATTTTATTAATCCCTTTGGGAAAATGAATCATACCTGTTTCATAGTAGACCCCAGCATATGCACTACAACAGTCCTGCAGCAAAACAGGCAAACTCTAAAATTAGAATCACTTAACAACGTGAAATTTTGTTTTTATTTTCTATTTGCAAGATATTTAATTTTTTGTTGTAATCCACTTCGTTTCTCTCCAGCAGGTTTAATCATTTCTTTAGTTAAAAGCTGTGTTTTATTGTTGATGCACACGACTAAATTGCTGATACAATTTAAAAATAACAAAATAGCATGCATGTGTGGTGTAGCACATTTAAGCATTTTATATTCAACCAACATCACCTTCATATGAACCCAAATGTTTTTCCTGAGTAGTTACAGTGGGGCAAAAAAATATTTTGCAGTCACTGATTCTGCAGGTTGTTTCTCTCAAAGAGATGAGAGATGAATTCAGAAAAGAATACAGTAATGCTAAAGTCACAAACACAACTGCCACACTCGTGATGGAGAAGTATCAGTAAAATTAAAATCTCTGCATTATTACAACAAATAATTTTGACTTTCTTTTGCATTTTTTTATAGTTATAATGTATCTATGGTGAATGCTAAGTTATCTATGGTCTTTTTGGGTGGGCAAACTTGCAGAATCACTCACTAAGAACCCATTTTTTTTGCCCTACTACAAATAGCATTGTGGTGGTTATAGACATATTTGATTTTTCAAATGATCAGGTTATCTTTAAATATTCGATGTTCCCACATTGGTAAACTACATTCCAGCTCCTGTGGAAAACAGGTGAGGGAAAAATGTAGCTGGAAGCCAGCAAAGTTCTTTTATTGCAAAGTGAAAATATTATTACTTACTTTCATTGCTCCAAGTTCATCCCTTCAAGCAAATATGCTCCTCATCCACGTTTGAGGGAGTGATGCTTTAAAATTGAACAAATTGGGCATGGCAAGAAATGTAGATATAAAATAAACATAAAAGTCAGAAAAAAAAATATTTTTTTTGCTTAAGTTTTTTATACTAAGTACTGCCTGGCATTTTTGTAGAAATCTCAAGGTCTTAGGTGTTTTTTGAGCTATTTTGTGCTGTAAAAAAAGCCAGAAAACTGTTACACGTCTATAACTTTCACAATAAAACATATTTGTATTTATCTGCCTGCTAAAATCTTAATCATAGCAGGGATTTGTTTGGGATAGTTTTCATTTTGACAATTCTTTTTAGATTTCCTTTTTTCCTCCAGATATTTACGTTTTTTTAATGTGGTTTTAGAGGGGATAAGTGCATATTAACCATACTCTTAGAACAACTTTTGTGATTCAAAACTATTAATTAAACTTTACATCTAATTAAGTAATAGTATTTGCCTTTTTTAATCAGTCAGTTTTCTTTTCCATCACATGTAAGCAGCTCAAAAGCTTAGAAAAATTATGTAAAAGAATTGGCTATTTTTAAATACATTTCAAGTTGGAAAGGTATTAAACTTTACCCACTTATGTAAATTAAAACAATGTTCAACAATCAGTCGTTTTATCTGGTTTCACATTTCACAATTTTACATTTACGAGAATTTATAACTTTCACATCAAATGATTGTTCTTGTATTTTTCATGTAAAGGAAATTTCAATCCATCCTTCAATCAGTTCATATAAAAATAATACATTTTTGTTGTTTACTGACTTTTTTTTCACTGTTTTGCTAATTTCTGTTTTCCTGAATGCAGTGGGCACTGGGATCCAGCAGACAAGAGTGCTGGCAACAGGTTAAACTAATGATTTATTGCCTCAGGCTTACTGACAGGTCTTCTGTATGAGGGCGGGCATGAACTCCTGGCTGCTGATGTTTCCAGCTGAGTGATTTCTTCTGAAGCAAGGCCTTCTGTGGTTGTTGCATTATGCCTGCTGACAGGTGGACACTGCCTTATGAATTCCCATTTGAGGACCCCATCACCATAACATTCACAAACGAAACATTACAGGGGTTCTAATGAAGCAGCCATACATCTATGGGTAAATATCAAGAATTCTCAATCCATGCTGAGGAAGGAAATGGTTTCAATTTCCTGGAAGACACCTTCAGAAGACGTGGCTTCAGCCAAGCCAGAAGCATTTCTGAAAGGTAAAACATTTCCTTTAGAGCAGCTCTTTGCTGGTGCTGCAGGGTCTGCTCAATCTGGACCTCCGGGGTGAAAAACAAACTTTTACCCTGAGCAATCACTCAAGTGAACTCCAGCAATCTCACCTCCATCCACCACCTCATCATAGTTCCAGGGTGGAAATATAAACTGCTTATGCCACACCATCAACGCTTGTGGGTGACAACAACAACAAAAAGTGTCATATTCGAGTTCAATTTTATTTAGGTGTGTGAACTTCTACCCTTATCCTGTAAAGGTAGTTTGAATGTTGAATCTGTATGAAGATTTTTTTGTGTATCTTAAAAACATATATGTTTGTTTCAATCAAGAGGGAGAAGTAAAGCATTGTTTCTTTCTCAATGTATAAAAAAAAATGTTTTTCTTTCTTGGGCTTTAAAAATCAGAATGATAACTTGTGCGTATGAAAATCTACTTCCCCAACCGACGTTGTTACATATCAAAACAGATGTTAGAAATTCCTGAAGGTGCCAGCAAACGAACTTAAGCAGCAGGTCATCCAAAGCAACAAGGAAATCAGTAGATTTAAATCAGAAAAAGAGTAGCCATATGAGGGTGTAAACACATTGCTAAATCATTGTTGTTGAAGTACTGTGTAGCAAATATGGTGAAATTACATTTTTACATATTTGCTAATTTGAAACAGTCAAATTAGCAACAGTAAAACTGTATTTAATTACAAAAAGTTTCTGTTTCCTCATATCTGATGAGGAAACAGAAACTCAAACAGCGATGGAGTACTTCAGCATTATAACATACGGTATAATCACAACTCTCCTATGCACTAAAACATCACGACATAAATTACCACAAATCATTTTAATTTCCATACAATTTTCTAAAAAACTGCCAATTTTTATGTTTTTTTTTTTAAGCAAATAAATGCTTATTATGTTTATCAGTGCTGGATGGATGCATGCCTCAAAATTTATCTTGCAATAAACGGACATTTAAAAATTGAATTTTAAACAAAAATTAAGAGAAGGTGAATTTTGAGACATGCACAAAACAAAATTAAAGCCAATTATTCATTCTACATTGTCAGAATATTAAAGCAACACTCTAGGCTTGTCCTCTGGTGTTGCTAAATTACCTTTGACAGAAAGAATCATGTACTTAACTGAAAAAATGACTGAAAGCAGTCTTTTGTTAAAAGAAAATATATATATACATGTTTGCATTAAAAAAATCAAATGCAGACTGAAACATTAGCAAATTTCAAAATGTATGCTTTGATACTTTCAAAAACTGATTTAATTATATATATATAATTTCCATAGGGTTTTTTGATAAAATTCTAAATTTTAAAAAAGCTCTATGGCAATATTAGTTTTTTTTTTTCTAAAAAAATAAATGTGCAAAGAATAGCTGCAGCTTTACCACTTAAAAAAAGTGTTAGAAATCAATACAAGAACTGCCAGAATAGATTTCACGTGGAGCGTTCTGAATGCACAACTGGCTAAGTGGCTCTCAGAAGGGGCTTCCTCATCTTTAGTCAGCTTTGGTGTCAACTACTTGATTGGTCTGTAAAGCACTAATTTGGTGACAGATCAAAAAATTAAAAGCCGATAACAGCTTCATTTCATTGGGAGTAAAATTGCGTAAAATGTTTAAATTGTGTGAAAAACAGTTTTACAATGAAATTTGGTGTAAAAGACTTTCTTGGTGCTGTGCTGATCCGTTTTCATTTGATGGATTATGAAAACATATGATGTTAAATTCTTAACAGATGTTCAAAAGTGACATTTTTATTGCTAAGATCAAAATAATCTTTTCGAAAGTTGCATCATTTTTGGTTTTTATGAAGGATTTAGCAACATTTTTTTTTTTAAATGTTGCTAAATGGAACCTAAATTGCATTAACTCAGATCCATGTGAGCAGAACTTTTTGAGACTAATATTTCATATTTTCTGCACTTTAAGGTGCAACAAATTGTAAGGCGCTCCGTCAATCGATGGTCTACTATTGAATATTATGTCAAATATAAGGCAAACAAACTATGGTTTGCCTTACGAAAAATGTGGTTTAAAAAATACGTTTTAGTGGATTTAAAAGTATAATTTTTTTTGTTTTGTTTGTAAGAAATTATTTTCTTTTGGCTTGGAAAATCTCTATATATCAATAAAATAATTTCTCACCCAAGGGTTTTGGACAAAACACAGTTACTATGATTGAATTACATCAAATATAGTTGGTTCAATAATTTCCATGAAATAACTTATTCTTCAGGTTGTCTGATCTGCAGCTAAAACAAGATATTAGCACCCACACATGAGGAACCTTGACAGGTGGAGTGGATTAATCATGTTTTGAATTCTGCTATATTAGGGTTACCATGGTGATATGGAAGCAGCATTTCTGTGGTGCACAAAAAGTTCCTCAAAGACAGATAATAGCTAAGTTTCCATTAACTATGAAATTGCGCAGATTGGATTTGCGATAATAAATTTGCTGAACGAAAACACAACACATTTGAAAAAACTCACGTTTGTCAAAAAAAACGTTTTTGCACTTTTAGGAAGTGGTTTTGACATATTTTGCAAAACTGCAATGGAAACACTTGGTGGATGCACACCAGAAATCTTTATTTGTGCTAAAATGATCTAAATCAACCACAGGTTAAATTAAAAATAAGGAGGACTGACCTGACTGTTCTTATATTTTGTAAGTTTTAAGAAAGAGTTTGATTTTCTTGCCGATTTCCACAGAAAGAAACCTGCACCAAAGTTGCTTTCTGATTCAGATTGAGCTCACCTTTTTTGGATTTCAGTTCAGTTGTTTTGCTCCACATTTAAGCGTGATTACTGTGTTCAGGGCAAACAAAACAGAGGCTCAAGAACAATGCAACACTCAAACAAAAGCAGAGGAACGTTGCACATGCAAGTCAATACGGCAAAGAGAGCACAGACCTTTTATTTATAATTCAGACAGAAAAAAAAACAGACTTCAAAAGGAAACCGGGCACACAGATAAGTAAGCTCAAAGACTCAACAATCCACCTGCATCCATAAAAAAAAAGATTCTTCCGTGGAAATAGTTATCATTGCTGGAAGATGATTGTTGCCGATGGTTTGACAGATGAAAAGAAGAATGACCCTGAAAGGATCAGAGGTGTTCAAAAACAAAAAAGAAAAAATCAAATATAAAAAAGAACGGCTTTATTTCTTTTTATTACCTCAAAAAGCAGCTAATCGGACTTGAGTGCAGTGCAATTTTTAATAAGCAGGATATGCAAAGGACTTTTTTCTTTTTACTCTTCAAAGAAAACTTACGAATGAGCATCCAAACTCACTTCAGAGGGAATGCTATCAGGCCATCTGCAAGAAGCAAACGGAGTGTAATGGACTACAAAGTTCTGGACGGCCAAGACACTGGCACGAACTGCAAACAGGAGGAAATGCATAATCAAAACTTTCTATTTTCCCTCTTATGCAAAAAAAAAAAAAAAAATAGAATACAGTGCAACAGGTTTGCACAGCAGTCTGGATCTCAAGGTTTGCCGCATTTCCCTGAAATGCCCTGATGTCATCACTTACCACCCCTTAAGAATAATACCTAACAGCGGAGATTAGAAGAGGTTAAAAACAATCCAATTAATCAAGACTTTAGAGGAAAAGAGTTTCAATTTAACTTCCCTCAGGAGGATACTTCTTGTATCTCATTGAAGCATGTCAGAGTTCAGGGGTTTAAGGGATTGAGGAGCAGGCTTACTGCCTCTGCACTGAGACAGTTATTGAGTGCACTTGTCCTTGGGGTCGGACAGGGGCTTACGTGGTACAGATGAAAGTGACAATTTTTGTTATCCCGGATGGTGTCCTATAGTGCCTGTGTATAAAAGCCAGGCTGCACATGCATACAAGAGCATGCAATAATCCATTTAACCAGTGTTGCATATTTAACCACCACTGATATAGTAAACCATAAAAGTTCTACTGGTATTTTGATTTAATTACTTAATAAATAAATTGTAAATAAAATATATTTACAATATATTAAATAAAATGAACTACCAATATCTCTCATATTTGTAATTTCTATTGTGCAAAAGTAGCAAATTTCTAAACATTATTTATGAGTAAAGGTTTAATTAGGTATAAAAGGTACTAAACTAACAATAAACCAGTACCTGTGTAGGTTGTTTATTCTTGTAGTTTTTTTTTGTGACTATAAAGACGTATAATATGCTAAATAATATATATATAAATAATATATATATATATATTTTTTTTATTTTATATATATATATATATATATATATAGTATCAAAAAATATTTATATATCTTTTTATTTTTTTGATTTTTGTAGCATATATAGATATAATATACAGTGATCCCCACTTACTCATGGGGGTTAGGGACTACAGACATCAGCGAATACGCCAAATCCGCGAATACAGAGAGCCCCCCAGCTCCGCAGCCAAAGAATGTCAAATCCTCATCAAAAAGGCCTCTGTAAAATATTTTTTAAAGAACATTGAAGTATTGCTCAACATAGTTTTTCTTTTATTCAGAAAACAAGGACTTTATGATGGAGATGAGGAGTGTCACTCTGTCTCTGTGTCTTAAAACCAGAAACCCCATGGTCTACAAATCATTACATCAAAGATTCAATAAACTTTGTTGTGATATGATATAGTCCTTCTCTTTTACCTAAATGGAGACAATCTTTATGTTTATTACTATCATTTGATATGTAAAACTATACATGAAAATACATGTCTTTTAACAGTGAAACTTTTTTTCTTTATTCTGGGACTTCTTATTTTAAGCAACAAAAGCTAAATTTCTTAACAGCTTTTATTATGAAAACCCGCCATTTTGGTCTTTTAGACTGCTTTGTGTTCTTAGTTCTTGGTGGTTATTAAAAAAGTGTGTCATGTGTGGGAGAAAAGGGGGTTAAGTTCACTTTGATGTACCGAGTGTGTGACGTCACCCATAGGAAATGACTGGCTTCTGACTCCAACAAAATGAAGTCAATTTATTCACTTTTTTTGCATTGCATATTCTTGTTAAGATCTATAGTCTTCAACAGATAATGCTGTTACTCTCAGCACTATATAGATTTTTTTGATACGCATCTGTATCCTTCACATCCCTAACACACAAACATGTGTATATATATATATATATGTATATATAAAATGTGTGTGTAGACCAGGGAACTGACCTGAGAACAAGTCGCAAAAATAACTGTCACTTATGAAGTAGCTTATGAAGCTGTATAAAGACAGACAGTGATTAGCTTTCTTATTTAGGCAGACTGAACTTATCTGTGGAATATAATTCCATTTACGAGTAGGCTGGGGTGCTTTTTTTTTGTCCTTAAAACATACTTTTTCTCTGAATAGGTGTTTCTCTAGCTTTTAAACTTCAGCTCACGTCAGTGCTGCAGGTAAGTAACTGAATATATTTCATTAGCTTTCACTGATGTCAGGTTGCAGCTTACACTTTCAATTTGCTGTTTGATGTGCATTAGCACAGACTATCACAAAAAAGTGTCTCCCCTTCGCGGTTGCAATTTCTCTTGTACTTGTACTTGGACTCAGTTTGAGGTATAGTCTAAATAAAAATGCAGTTTGTATCTCTATCTCTTCCTGTGTCAAATAGATGCTTCATAAGCCATTTTTCTTTTTTTTATAAAAAAGAGGTATTTTACATTGCCTTGCAAACTTTTAAAAGTCGCCTGTATGGCATTTTCATTTGCAAACTTATTCAGACCTGAGGCACCGCATGAGAGAATGCCAACTGCCGTACGTAAATGTTGCATCAGTTGGGTTAAAAGAAAAATCATCCCTCTAAAGTTAATTTATTGTGTAGCATCAAGCAAAATATCATCATCTGCCAACCAGAACAACTAGCGCGCTGTGCCATGTTTTTCTCACCTAAACTCCATTATCTGGTGCCACGGGCGGAATTTCCAGTTCAGTTGTTCAATTTACAGCAAGGCATATTCCTCCAAAATCATTAAATACTCAGGCTCCTCCCATGACATTGATTTGGCACTGCTTTTTTTATTTTTTTACCTTTTTTTTTTATTAATATTCACAAACTTTTTTGTAAAAATGATTAGCTCTACACCACAAATTGTATTTATATCTTTGGCTTTGAATCTAAATGCCACTCCTCCCCCCCCGCTTTTTTTTGCTATAACTTCACATTTAAAAATTAAACTCTTAAATATTCTATTAAAATTAAGTTTGAGACAAAAAAAAGAAAATAAAAAGTTATGTGTTTCCTTAATAGCATGATTTAACACCCTGAATTCAACTAAAAACCTATTCAAATAAAAATGCTGTTATGAAATTAGAAACTCCATCCAACCATTTTCTAAACCTGTTTAATCCCTTTCAGGGTTGCTGGAGCTTATCCCCAACCACTGTCTGTGTGTGACTATGGTTTTCAGTCTTTTGAAGGGCAAAAGTGATAAACTTTTTTAGTAAAGTAAGCAAAATCTTTGATCCCTTTATAAAAACAAGCAATGTAGGAACAGCAATGATAATTTCACTGGACATTTAGCACTTTTCCTGAGTTGTTGATCACTCAAAGCTCTTTTTGATTAACACACAACACACTAAGGGTGATTAGAGGGTAACTGCTTTGCTCAAAGTCTCAGAAATGAATCCACAGTGCAGAATTGTAGAATCATAGAAAACCAAATATTTTGAACTTTTCGTCAGTGTCTAAACTAGTTTTAAAACTATTAAAGTGTTATACTTCTGATTTCATGAGTGTTTTAGCTCATAAAATACATTAAAGTGATACCTATAAAACCTTAAGCGTTGTAACTTGCACATGACAGGTTGACTGTCAGACAGCAGCCTGACAAACCCGGACAAACTAGTGGGAGCTGGAAAGATGACCTCACTTCCCAGATAAATGGAGACAAAATTGGTCCAAAAGCCAAACCGAAAAAACACTTAGTAAAAAATTACGCAAATTAATTGAGTTTGAATAAGAGTGTTCATTGGTTAAAAAGCTTTCTATTTGACATATTAAAGTCTTTTCAGACGAACCAAGTATAACGTAGAAGCACTTTTTGCTTTGGAATTGCTCTTCACCAGAAGGCATTTCAAAGACATCACCTAGCAGCTGTTAATTGAAAGTATCTACTTTAGGATCGCACTGTGTGTTGACTTAGTGGGTATTCAGATTGAAAAAGTCAGTTGGTCCGGATTGAGTTCTGACCCTTGCATTTGGTCTGTATTCAGACTACCCTTGAACCAGACATTTCTATTTCAAACCGGGATTAAAGATCTCTTCAGTCATTGGCCAGGAATGAAAAGGGCGGCGCAAATGACAAGAGAAAAAAAATAATGGAAATTCTAAACTTTGCAATCCTTGTCGGGATAGTTCACTCATTCAAACTTTAGATTTGGATAAACAATTTTGAGCCTCTGTATCAACTTTTTGGTTCCTACTTTTATATGGTGGAGGAATGTTGCAAGACGGTTACTAAGGATGACGGCTAAGACGATATGCTGATAAGTGCTTATGACAAATAAATTGTTGGGAAAACAGTGTGATAGGCAATGTGTAACACGTTAAAAGTTGTTTCTCTTTTTACATCATAGGTTTATTTCCTCCAATACCTAGCAACGGAGGACGTCTTGGTCCAGTTGTTCCACTCCGAGCAAGGAGCATATTCAGCCTAAGTAAATGGAGCTCAGTTTGATTGAAAACCAACTGAGACCACCTCGAAAAATGGGTCAGAGAACGGTTTCTAGTCTTAGACTAGGGTCCACATGGATGTATTCAGACGGAAAATTTGTTCTGTATTATTAAGGGAAACAAATTCTGGTTCACTATAAGTGAATCAAATGTGTCCAGTCTGAATACAACCTCATTTGTAGTTTCAGTTCTAGAGGGGAAATCCAAGGCAACTATCAAACCCATAAAATCTTCTGCAACTGCATTTCTGTCAATTTTTTGAGGGCAAAAAAACTGACTATTTTTATTGAATCTTGATTCCTACTGATTCACATTTGACATAAATGCCCTTTGATCCATGCAATCTACGGTTCCCACACTCCAAAATGAAAGTTTCACTTGGAAAAACCCCAAGGGTGCATAGGTTCTGCATCCTAGAACAAGGGCTTTAAGCTGGCTCTGCAGAGCACACAGTCATGATTGAGTGGTTTTCCTTGGATCAATAATTTCGGCCTGTGCGGCATCAAGGACAACAACAGATTCCGAAATTTCTACCATCCTTCTTCTACACCTGCAACAAACTCCCGAGCAGAGACGGGGGTCCCACGGTTAAACGATGGACACGATGAACAGTCACGACTGAGCCCTGCTCCCAGAGAGTCAAGGCAACGGTAATAAAACAACTTCTCATTAGTCACCCCTTCCCTATTCTGCTATCTTGTCCAGAGTTTCTCTGCCTGCACAAGCTCGGAATATATTCACATCTCACATGCACGTCCATGTTGGCCTTCTGACATGTTAATTTTGAAATTAGGGGATGCAAAAATGCAAATTCGATTTGCTTCCACAGACAAATACGGGATATACATTTAGTGCCAGTATCCTGTTCACACTTGCGTAGCATCTGCTTTGGTTGTACTTTAGCTGATGCCTCTGACAGTCTGGTTTAAATGATTTTATGTAAGCGGCGTGGGAGGTTTACATATTATCAAACTGCCTTCATGGCCTGCAGTTCGTGTGGCTGCTTGTTTATTTGTTTATCCCTTGCTATTACTGTAATTAGGTCTTTGTACTGGAAGCCACAGCAGTCGTAACAAGAGCTCAGAACAGCATGTGAAGACAGAATCATGGTAAATAGGACAAAAGCAAAATGGACTATGTGTACAGCATGCTCTCTGAAGAGAAATAAGTCAGGGCCCTGGCAGCAGTGAATGCTGTAATTGCTCCCTTCAAAGAGCCCCTGCCTCACCAGGACATAATGGAATGACCTTTTTGTGATTGTAAACCTCTATTAGTGTTGAACCGTGGTGGTCAGAGCCATGGCCCTTCTTCTTTATGTTCCAGGCTGCTGCCACTCTAATTATCTCATTCACGTGTTTTTACTAAATCATAATTTTCTCATTTGTTTTGCTGAAGGGCCAGCAATCAGGGTAGTTGATGGGAACTGGCTCGTCAGTCCGAGCCCTTCCGATGTTTTTCTATCAAGCGCACGACCTGACACCGTCCACCTCGCCATCTGGCTGCTCTTAGAACTTTTTGTTGACGTGTTTTTTTTTTTATTTATTTTTTTTATAGTTTGCTAATTCTGTAGCATAAAGATTCAAAGATAATGCAAGTTGTATGCATCTCTTATGTCTCTGTCTGTGTGCATTGAGGATGAAGCAAATGTCCCAAAATGTCAAATTAGTGAGATTTAAATGAACTTTATTTAGTTTAAGTAAATATGAAATAATAAAAAAAAGCAAGTGTGAAAAAGGGAGACGAGCAAGACTATACAATGGTTTGGCTAATTAAACATTTTTCATGTCCATTGATATAAATGTAAAAAATGCAGGTTATTTAAAGAACATTGTTAACATTATGCCATTTTTTATTTTTGAAATGAAGGATATGTTATCTTTACTGCAGTATTTCTTACAGCCTTTCCAAAACAGTTTAGTTGAAAAGTAATAATAAGCATACTATAATTCTGATTTTATATATATATATATATATATATATATATATATATATACTGTATATATATGAGTTAATATTGCATTATTATTGCAATAAGTACAGCAAGTATACAGATGCAAAAGTCCAAACAGGCATTTTTTAAAATCCATACATTTACACATATAGAGACATAAGCTATCCCAGAGTTCCTCTAACTACTAAAAACTATATAGTGTAAGACTCTCTGCTACCCTGAATTTTAAAAGCATTTCTGACACCATGCTCACTACTGATTTCACAGAGAGAAAATGTAATCAATATGAGCAATTTAACGACGTCTATTTATGACTCCACTCTGTTCCGATGATGAAAACGTTGGTTTATTACAAAAATTACATTTAAACACCTTTTTTTGCAAAAATTGTGCATTGCATTGTGGTCTACGTATATTTATCAATGTAGTGAGCAGATGCACACTGGTTTTCCGCAAAGACTTCTGGGAAATTTTGAGGGCACTCAGTTTTGGAATTGTGGGTTTGGACAGCAGTACAAAAAGGCAAACACTAGTGCATTACGTAAGGAATTCGGACATAGCCATAAATGTTCTCCAAATCATCTACACACATATAATCACTAAGCCTTGTGCTATCTTACAGGGTCCAGATGGCCCAAACCTTACATTGATCCATCCCATAACAAATGTGGATGAAGGTAGACAGTATTTTATGTCTGCCAGTGGAAAGAAAATATACAAAAAATAAAAATAGACGGGTATTAATCAGTCATTCTATTCGTCAGAATAACCATTCTTGCTCTTGCTCTGATACTTTTTTCTTAACAACTTCTTTCTCATCTTTTTTTTTTTTTAATCACAAGTCATTTAAGTTATAAACTGACCAATCAGAAGGCTTAGTAAAAGTATGGCCCAACCTTGAAGATTTGATTGACAGACTCCCAAGACACTTACAGTAGAAGGGGTGTGGCTTTCCAACAAGCTCATTCCTGGTTAGTGAGAATGGTTGCCCTAGAGACATTGACTTGGACCAATCACTGTCATCTGGCTCCAAAGGGCGACACCCATAACTGCAACTGAATTGGAACCAGAAGTAAAGAATTTTTCTTCCCCTCTCCTCTTTTTCCATATTTTCTATTCACAGCTTTGTGTTTTTTTTTTTTTTCTGTAGGTTTTTTTTAGTTCAAGTATGTTGGTAAATAAAAGATGATATACAAAAAAAAAGGAAAGACTGAGAATGACAGATCTACGAGGCTAGTATGTACATGTAATCCCAAATGGAAATAAGTTCTGATTAATGTGAAATAGTGTTTAATCTTCCTTAAGCAAAAGCAACGAAAAGGCTTTTACATATAAATAGAGCTTGAAGCATTTATAAAGTAATATAACCCAGTTAATTGTTCTGTTTTGAATACTGTTATTAAATGAAATGACATTAATTAAACCCCCACATTTGACCCTGACATTCGTAAAGTAGTCGTCCAACAGCATCCAACAGCTCTGCTGCGACGATGAGCCAGTGTTCTTTGCTCAGTGTCATCACCCACACTGCAGCCAAAGCAGACTCAATATACCAAAGCCACACAGCTTTCAACTTTGCCAACACACTTTGGACTACACACAACACCAGATGCCGCAGAAAAACAGCTAAATCCATTCTACGGTGCGGTTAGCTAGAGCAGAACTGAAAACGGATGATTTGCCAAGAAACCCGAGCATTTTATAAGACTTGGTTTCCAAGCCCAGATGAAACCTGTTTTATGTTAGAAGTCTCAGACGCACTTTGTCTACACGGTTGTCATGGAGCAATTTTTTAGACTTTATGCTGCAGAAATAGTGACACAATTTGAGCATTCGTAGTTAACTTAGTATTTGAGTTTAATTATTATATTCTTAGGATTTAACCCACAAATTTTACGTTTTTTTTTTTTTTTTTTTTGCTCATTGTGCTACAAGTAAAAGGCCAGAGAAATGTCATCAAAAAGCACAGGTATTGAATCAGATCTGCACAGATCACTGGAGGAATCACAGTTAAAAGGGATTTTTTCATATAAAAAATAGATTTTTTATTCTTCTTATTTTTATCTAGTGAAAGCATTACGCAATACCTTGTGATTAGCTTCTAATGACAGGGGTTGGTTGCCTGAAGACGTGTTTCTAAACCGTACCCTTCTCCTCTCCCAGTTCCTCTGCCCATTAAACTGTCAGTCAACTCCCCCCAGGATGAGTCCAGCTGGTGTGTCACTTTGAGCCAGGAAAAGAAAAAAAAATGGGGGGGGTCCAGCTCAGATTTCAAAGCCAGAAATATGCCAGAAATATCAAAAACAGGTCTTAAAGGCTTTCCCACTGCAACTCTTCCAAATGCGGCAGCGAAATGGGGACACTGTCACATCCGCTTTCGGCCTGCAATATTTTAGGACAACTTTAGCAAACCAGACTGACAAGTGAAGTTTTGACGAGCTGGGGGGTGTTCGATTTAAATGGACAGATTTTCACTTAACACATGACTGAGTACGTGAGAACTATCTCATCACACAATCTGTGTTTACCATAAAAGCTGTTGGAGGAAACATGGGCTTCGTTTACACTTTTCTTAAAGTTTATTAAGTTTAAGTTTGTGTTTTGTCACTTTTTTGCTTTAAAATCCCCCATTAATTTTTTTTTTTTTTTTTTTTTT
>NC_050523.1:10825573-10832197 GCF_002922805.2 Oryzias melastigma | reverse complement strand
AAAATCCCAGAACCTAAAGGTCTTAAAAAGGCATTTTTTTATGTTAGTCTGAAGCCCGTTTCAAAAATCCCCTCTGAAGGGGCGTGGCTTTTGGAGCAGAGCTGAGCAGCTCCGCCCCTGATCACCCCTATCTGATTATTATAGTTCACTTTCATAAGAAAAATGCCACACATACATGTTAAAAACTCAAAAAACATGATTTTCATCGAAGGGAACTTTAAGAAACATATTTACTGCCAATCTATACTGTGTCCTCCATTTTTTTAAGATTGGTAATTCATCATTTTTTCGTTCCATGCTTAAGTCATGTCATCGTTTTTTCATCTTTTGTTTCCAATCTGCTTCCTGTCTGTTTTCCTCCAGCAGTTTCTTCTTGCTGACTCGAGTAGAAAATATCTTACACAAAAAAAAAATATATATATATACTATTGATTTATTCATTCTTCCCTTTGAGTGGTTTGTGACTCATATGTAAGTCATTTCTGTCTGGGTAAACCTGTGAAACGCTCACACACGTTCCATTTGGATCGCAGCTTTTAAAAACAAACAACAGTAATGTGAAGACTTTCAGACCATCATCCTTCACACCACAGGAAATTAGAGTTTGATGAATTTATTAGCTTTTCTTAAACGCTCCTGTCTTTGTGTCACACATTGGAAACCAAAAGCTTTGTCGTTCTCCATCAGGAGAAAAAGGCCACTAATAAAAACACCAAAAACACAATTTCATTAAATAATTTTGAAGCTGACATTTCTCATTTAATGGATTAGCAGAATGGATCAATCTACTGCTCATTCCTTGTCACCTGAATGGCCCGGATTGAATGACTTTTGCTGCATTTTAGTATAAGGATTGTGTACGCTAAAAGCTGCTTTTTGTATGATCTTTGTCGCATGATCAATTGTGCAACATGTAAGCAGAACTCAATGAGCGAGGGAGAGAGGCAAAAATGAATAAAAGAAGTGATAAAACCGTCTCGCACACAACTCCCAGGAGGCAGGAACTGCAGCGTTCAGTGAGGAAATGAGTGAAAAAAACAAAACTCACACCTTGACAAAAGTCCGTTGACTCACTCCATCAGCACCCTCAAAACTACTTTGAGCTTGTTAGCTGGTTTACAGGGCATGCACTCATGCAGGGTGGAATTACGGTGTAACTAAGTTCTGCGTGTGAATTCTTTTGAAACTTCTCCAAGAAAAAGAAAAGAGAAGACGTCTTGAATTTCGACGGCTTGGGTACCTTCGTTTGTGCCGTCTCCAATCTCCAATCGCACGCCTTCCATTTTACAGCTGCTGCTTATGTGCACTCAGTGCATCAACGGGTTTAATCCAAATAGCATGGCATCCCCCCGTAGCGCCAGTCACCCCTCTATTTTCAGAACGTTACGTGAGCTGCATTGATGTCCAATCCCCCAGACGCTGCCTAGGGTTTCTTATTCACAAGGTATGGGGCCTTTAAGTAGCCATCTATCAGAAAATCAGTGCTCTAAAACCGCTTCTAATTGTGCTCAAACTCTCAGGTGGCCAGCACCACAGCTGCACCAGATTAAGTATGTATGACCAGCCCATTACATTCCAATCCATTGTTTTTAGTGTTGTGTGGCCTCAGTGAACATGATCATTTACTCCTACGGTGACTCTCAGAGTCTCCTCCCTTCTAACTTACTCGTGGCGCCACTTCTTTCCTTGTTCTCTCCTTTTTTTTGCATGAATCCCGAAATGTCATGCAGTTCATCAATCTCAGTCACTCTCCTGGACATGCTAGTTTGTCACGGATCCCTCTGAGTGAGTAAAGAGACGGACAGCAGACACTGTTGCTCACGGCAACACAGTTCTCTTTGAGCATGGGGACTGAAGTCACGCGGTGTATATCTTTCTTTATGCCTGCCATGAGAGCTTTCAAGTGCACTCGGAGAGGACGGCGGTTAAACGGGCAGCATAATCAATGGTTGGTAATTATGACAAATGTTTGCCAAACTGTTCAGGATTGCACCAACAACAATTCACTTTTCTTTTTTTCTTTATTTGCAATGTCAAATAAAAATAAAAAAAATCTACAACATGTGATAGATTTTTGATCATAAAGGCACGGTGCCCTTGAAGGGGTCGACATGGCACACATTATGCAAAAGACACAGCACAACGACAAAAGCCATAACAGAAATTAATAACAGACTATTTTTTTTAAATTTAATTAATTCAAGTTATTGGCGCCTCAGTAGTTTGGAACTGAATGAAATTCCCAAATTGTCATATATAGAAGTTTGGTTCAGGCCCCCTCCACATCACATAAGGACGTTTTGGGTGTCCCCAACTTGTTGTTTCTGGCTGTTCCCATCAAATCAGGGGTTCTGGCATTTTGTTTGGACTGGTCCCCAGGATGCGGCTTGCCGGATCATTCCGTATCTCTCGGTGTGGGCTTTCCATACAGTGCAGCGAGAAGGGGGGGGTTCTCCTTATGATTCTCTCTGTTTGCTGGGTAACCGACCCCCGGTGGGCCAACATAGTGAGCTCCACTGCCCAGTGACCGGCAGCGGCGTATGCTAGCTTAGCTGGACCCTTGGTAGCAATGCTCGCTTATTCTGCCAGATCCTGGACAGCGGAACTTGCTAAGATTTCCACTGGGCGGCTGCCTAGCATAGCGAGATGGGTTCTGTAACAGGCTGGCATGTATCTCACCTTTGCCCAACAGTAACCAGGGCAGTCTCTGGCAACCCCACGTCTTTACATTGACTTAACATTGAAACTTGATGTCAATAGCTAGAAGAATGTTTTTGCCTGAAATGTGGAAAAGAGTTGATTGAACAATCACCAAACTTTTACAGTGGCTGTGGTCAGAAGATATAATGTCTGGTTGAAAAGGTGAACAAATGTCATCATTCAGTCCGCGGTGTCCCATAATACCTACCTTTGTTTCATTTTTTGTCGTGATCTTTAAGATCATTTTGAGTTGTGTGACTTGTTGATCAAATTTGCACTTTAGGGCCACCGTACAAAGAAATAAAAAGGACTCTTAAAATCAGTATTTTCTAAGTCCTACTATCAAGCTTATTTAACCAAAACAAGAGCCATCCAACTTGTTGTTTTTTGAAGTGTAAATATTTCCCCAAAATCTGTTTGGTCTAGAAGGGATGTGATGAAAAAAGAAAAATAGGAAAGTCTCTGGGTGTTTTGCTTTCATTGTCGATGCTATTTCGCACCTGGCAGGTAGCAGAAAACTTGGCTTGTCTAAGCTTGTTTGCTGGAAATAGCAGCTACATGGAGAGCTGGGAAGAGCCACCAGGGAACAACCATGAGACTGCAGAGCCTCAACACTTACAGTGGCCAGGACTTGATTCTCAGAAGGCTTGTCTGGTGCCTACAGGCAATCCTTCCACAATGCAGACAATTTAACAGAGACATTTCCTTAATATCATTGAATGGAAGTTTAATTACATCTCCCCTCTGAGGCCATTCAAAAATCTGCACAGGTCTGAGTAACTTTCCAAATCCTTCCAACTTTGCCTTGATTAGTTTTTCTTTTTTTTTTTCCTTTCTCCCTCTAACCCTGCATCTCGTCACTTCTTTGCAGCCCCGCTCTCCCATATGTATCTCTTGTGATACCTCCAGCAATTTTTGAAATCTTTTTAACTCCCACTGTGCATCTTTGAGTTGTCCCCTTCCCTCAGCTTGGTTATTCCCTCTCTTCTTCTTTGAATTGTGTCACAAGATGGAAAGCCAATTTCTTTTGCTTCCAGGCCTCCCCACCACCCCCCACCATACTCTGTACTTAGCTCAGAGTATTTGACTGCCCTTTTTCCTTTCTGCTTTTACCCGCCTCTCCTCACTGAGGCTACACACAGCCACGAAGCGCTCAAACAAAATGCTGATGGTCCGGTAATGGATCACTGCTTCCTATGACAGAGGATCGTCTGTTGGGAACTGCAGAGTCTAAACAGTTGTTTGGGGCATATGAATGAGACGGAGTCCTCTCCAAGGACTGTTATGTTGGTTCACCTGCTTTTTTCCCCACTAATGTTTAACTAAACATTTGACTTAACAGGAAATCTGCTTTAAGCAGCTGCTAAAAGCTTGATGCCAAAAAACAGATAAGGGAACGGTTTATGTTTTACAAACATGCACAATGGCCAACAACTAGAACAAAAATGTGTTTGCAATCTAACCATCAGCTTGTAGCCACAAAACTCCATGTTCTGACTCATATTTACAGGATGACATGTTAGATTTTTTTTTTCTTTTTTTGGGAGAACCATAATTTTAGGGTTATGAAAATCCTGGTCTTCCCAGCTAGTAAAGCTAAGTGGGCCCTATGGTTAAAAAGTGGGTAAAAAATATGGGTCCTACTTGTGTTTGTCCACATTGGCTTAAGTGGACACTCAGTCGGTAGACTCACTATACTATCCAGCCGCCTGATGGACAGCGGAGCTTGCTACAGCGGAGCTCGCTAGCTCAATACAGCGGAGCTCGCTAGCTTGCTACAGAGGTGCTCGCTAGAATGTTACAACTGAGCTTGCTAGCTCAATACAGTGGAGCTTGCTAGCTCACTACAGTGGAGCTCGTTAGCTTGCTGCAGAAGAGCTCACTAGCACGCTACGCTGTCCTCTGGGCAGCTGGCTAGCGTAGTGAGCTAACCCAAGCCGAGTCCAGACTTAACTCAATGTGGCAAACACAATTGGGGTCACCACAGAAACTGTGGACAAACCCAATCAGGGCCTACATTTTCTGCCCACTTTTAAACCATAAAGGGCCCACTTGGCTGGCTGGGTTGTAGCTAAAACATTGCATATGTTACATTTTAATTAATAAAAATAATGCATTTTGGATTTTTTTTTTAATAATAAAAAAAAGTTGTTTTTTTTTAAATTACTCTTAATTTTTTTACTCTATTTTTATATGTTTTTTTTTATTATGTTGTTTATCTTGCTTTCTCTAAATTTAATAATAGTGTGGATTTTTTTCTTCTAATTTTTTTTTGTACTTTACTAGTGTAGAAATGTAGTAAATACCCAAGTTAATTTAAAAAACAAAGCTTTCAATATATAATAAAACATTAAAAAATACCCTTTTATTTATGCGTTTTCTTCTCCTTTTTTAAATGGGCAAAATGTTAAAAAAACATTACCATAAAGAAAATGTATCCAACATTTTTTTTTTTATTTTATTGCATGTAGCCTGAAACATCAAGTAAAGTTTTGTTTTTAAATGTTAATGTTCTGGTTCTAATGTTTTCCATCAAATCTATTTTTTCCCCACACATTTTATCTAAGTGTTGTTTTTTTTTCATTTCTTTTTAAATCTATACTAAAATATTGGTGGTTAAAAAAAATGTTATCTTTATTTGGTAACACTTCAGATGATGTGCTGCAAAACACTCAATATAATGTCTAAAAAAATAGTTAATACATTTGAGACAGTTTATTAAAATGGCATTTGTAGACAATGGTCTCAGTTTAGATGTTAATAATTCTTACCAAGTATGTTAATAAACCTTATTTGGTTTATTGTGCTAATAAATTTCTTTCTAACACCCTATAAAAACATTAATAATTTGTGTATTAATAAAGCTTGTTAAGGAATTTTATTATAAAGTGTTACCCTTTATTTATTTATATTTTCCTATAGCATCTTTATGTAGGTATATTCACCTTGTAGTGTTTCCATGGTTGTTTGTCCTACAAACATCAAATACTTCATGTGTCAGAAATCTCTTCAGAAAGGAAAAAGAAAAAATTGAGAATGAAAAAAAAAAAAAAAAAATCGTGTGAAGCATCTGTAGATGTCTTTTGATAATGTTCAACTTCAAGGTCTTTTGGCCAGGAAATAGCCCGTAATAAAGCCCTGGGAGCTTCAAGCATCCAGCTATCCATTTAATCATTCGTCCATCCGTCTGCCAGGTTTCCAGGGCAGCGATGGTCTTTGAACCACTGTTAGGTCATCTCTAAATTAATCCAAACATGTCAATTCAAAACATAATATTCCTCTAGTCAATTCAATCTGATGTATAATATAATCTAATCAAACATTATTTAAAAACCTGTTTACCTGATTTATAGAAATCTCTTTTTGATGATTTTCACAAACTATTTTCTTTACTCAGCAATATCCAGTCAATATATTATACGCGAGGATGCAAATATAAAACCTTTAAGGCAGCCTATCACGCTGCCAGACAGGCGGAGAATTTTCAGTATTGCTGCGCAGTCAAACGTCGCAGGGAAAAAAACGTGAGAAATGAAGCAAAAGGGTGCTGCAATTCTTCATTAACCTCTCGTAAAATACATAAGCATGCAGGTCTGGGTTGTGCTGTAAACAAAAGAAAGCTCTTACCCGTGGTCCTTACTCCTTTGAAAGCCATTTCTCAGCATTATCGATTCATTCCCTGCTTGGTGAACTGAATTACATTCGATCCAATTTGGTTTCCCACCTTTTCTCCTCTGTAGGACAGGAGGCCCATTTGCATAAAGCTGCTATTGAAGTACAACACAGAAAAAAAGGAGGAGGAGGTTAGTTTTTGTTTGGAGTGGATCATACATGTAAATGTACAGCCTTTTTACATCTATGTAAACACTGTGTCCTTTTTAGATGAATATAGAAGTGTACTTCAGCATTTTTAAGTGAGTTTTC